>NW_020455632.1:4112989-4146622 GCF_003342845.1 Nothoprocta perdicaria
CCTGGATGCCACCCTGTGCCACATGCTCTAGGTGTGCCTGCTTGAGCAGGAAGGTTGGACTAGATGATCTCTAGAGGTCCCTTCCAATCTTAAATATTCTGTGATTCTGTGAATCTGTGAAGTCTTCAAATTCAAATGGAAAACAGAAAATTTACTAGAGAAGAGGTTGGAAGAGGGTAGTAAAAGAAGTTCTACAACCAGATAACAACTAATTTGGAGACTTGCTGAAGGTGGAACATCAATGAAAGATTTTATTTCCCAGCTGCTTCAAGAAACTAAGCAATTTCCATCATAAGGACACTCATGTTTAGTTTACTCTTGTCCATTGAGTGCACATATTCATTTCTTACAAGGAGTTTATTCTGAATAAAATAGCCAGTGTAACTTTTAACTGTATAAATCATTTGCATGGCTAGCAATAAATAAGAAAATGTTACTGATGAGAGCACAGGAATTATATGTAATTCTTTATTCTGTTCTGTAACCAGCTTTGCCATATGTCTGATGAAAAGGGCAAATGCTACAAATGCTGTCAGTCTGCCTCAGTTTCACCATCTATAAAATGCACAGGTCTTTGAACTCTTTTGATGAAAAGTGCCACTTCATAGACTAGTACAATTATTTTTTTATTGAATTTCCTCAACAGCAGTTTTTAGTTTGAAGTATTTTGTCAACAATAATTTGACCAATGCCATCATTATCATATCCTCTGATCTGCTTTTGCAGTGCTAACTTTCCTTTGAGAAAGGTTAGCATTAAATTTGATTTAGCTATGTGTGTTTTATAGTTGATAGCATGTTTGGATCAGAGAAATGCAGATAACACAAATGAAGAGTATTAACTAGTTTTAAGTCCATGTTGCCTTTCCTCTCTAAGACAGTCCTAAAAGAATTTATCGCAAACACATAAATATGGAGAATATGGATGTGTTTTTCTTTTTAGATTGAAGGATAAAGCTTTTTATGTGTATGGGTAAATGTACTTAGTTCTTCATATGAGACATGCATTTATGTTTAACATAGAGTTCTGCTAATTAACACAAAGTTCTGCTAATTAACTTTCCCTTGTCAAAATCAAAACTATCAAGTTTTTCTTTTAAAACTGTATCCCTATAAAATAACTGTAATATATAATCTCTGGAAGAAGATACAATTTCCAGACCTAAATCATCATATCTCAGTTCCTTTTCAAAGATTAGGTGAAGCAGATGTTATTAGTAGTGTTTCAAAATTTTGCTGTCAACAGCAATGGATATTAAACTGTATTTTATAAACAAAAAATATCTCACTGGAAATAGGAGGTATACAGGAGATATATAGGAGAACATGTAGTATCTTTGGTATTTTGAACCATGAGGTGATGCCCTGAGCCCGAGTACTGGCAGCCACAGCCCAAGTCAGAGCAGTATTGGCTCTGACTGAGGATATTTACCTATCCTGAGGACCATGTGGCTCCTCAGATGGTTTACTCACAAGGAGAATGCCTCAAAGTTATATTCCCTTCTCTGCCTCAGGTCAGAATGAGGAAATTACACCTTTCATGCTTGTAGTTCTTCCAAGTCTAAAGCTTGGTGAGCATTGCATTTAAATTTGCCTTGAGAGATTTAATATTTAAAATAAGTTTTATCTATTTCAAACCACTCAGCAGTGGTATGCTCTTTTGAGGAAAYAAAACAAAACAATATCAAACAGAGATAAACAGGATCTATTAGGAAATGTTTACCTACCGCTCATCACCTGTGGAATCTCCCCTGAAATTCTGTGGCCAATTTAGGTCCCTTTTAAGAAAGTTAAAAGGGCTTGTTTAGAAGAAGTCCTGGGAATAATAATGAAGTTAGTGGAGGTTTGGTAGCACATATGACCAAAAAACTGTCCTAATATAGAGAAGAGATGCCTTAGAAGACACATGAAAATAGATTTTGAGTTCATAAAAGACTACCATAAGGAATAAAGGAATATTTTTTTCTCCATGTCACTAGGGATAGTAGAAGGAATAAYTGGCCTAATTTAAAGCACAAGAGTTTTAAATTAAGTATGAAGAAAAAATATTAACTACGAAGAGATTAAAACCTGGGAGAAATTTCCCAAGAAGCCTGAAGGGTTTACAGAACTGGTCTATAGAAACAATTTTAAAATTGTCAATTGAGGATGGCAAAGGTAGGAGTGAATATGCAGTGGGATAGGAGCTGGACTGGACGGACCTCTGGAGGTTTTTTACAGACTGATTTGCTATGGTTAGTACTAAAGCACACAAAAATAGCCTTATATTTTGTTCATTGTCTCCATCTGCTCTAGCTGGACACTTCTGTTCTAAAAAAATACAGTGAATYCTGAAGACCCTATTCTTTTGTTGTGTATTTTTAACCTTTACTCCTAGCTTTACTTTTCATTAGATCATTGCTGCACTCAGATTACTTGCTCATGTGAGGTAGCCACTTAATGCCTTTCTTTTCCTACCTTCCMCTTCTGTGCCCAGCAGCCTGGGTTTCCCCTTTCCCCAGCACTGTTGCTCAACCCACTACTTTGATCAGAGTGCAAGTGTAAGATAAATACTTTCCATGTCCATCAGCCTGTTGACCTTGGAACTTCTAAATTGTAGAAACCGAGTTTGCAGTGCAGATCTGGATTTTACCCACTTGAGAAATGAAGTGAACAGAGCAATAGAGCTACTGGAGGAAGAGACCCCTTCTTCYCCTGCAATTTACCAAAGTCACTGCTGTCGAAAATGAGGAAGATGGATTCTTCTCCCTGGCCAAAACTTCTGCTCAATAGCTTAGTCTGTTGGGAAGCCAAGATCCACAACCTTTTCTGGCTTCCAGATTACTGATTAAGGTSGCCTCTCCTAAGTGTTCAGTGCTAAAAAAACTAAATGATGACTTCCTTTACCAATAAAGGGCCTCTACTCTGTAGAATTTGCAAATCTGCCATAATGTAAACATCCTTCCATCATAACAGAAACAGATGTCTTTCTATTAGTTATGTTGCTATGTTTGCAGGTGCCAAGAGCATCACGCATACTGTTTATTCTCTGCTTGAAATAGCGATGGGCAAACCCTAGGCAGTTTGGTGAAATTTCTGTTATGACTGGATGGGACCTGAACTTATGTGACCTAAAGAAATCAGTAGAAAAGAKCTGTAGAAATGAGTAACTTTTGCTTTGGAACTTTCAAATCTAGAACAATCAGATATAGAGTTGTTTTTTCTCTTTCAATTGCCTATCATCTAGGTTGTAAGAAAATAGCCCACTAAGAGGAAATTTTGAACACTAAATTATCCACTATGTTCATGAAAGTGTAGACTCAGGGATCCAGATCTAGTCTTTCTGTTCTAATCCATTGCACAGCTTGGGAGACAAATTATGCTTCTAGATATCCTTTYAGAGAAAAGAGACTATAAGAAAATACCAATCCATATGTGTCAAATATTTCTAAAGAATATGTGAAGCAGAGGCCGAAAGGTAATTTTTACCTCCTCAGAAGCAATAGATGTCTTATCCTGGATGAATAAAGAGTGGTCGGGGGTTTGTAAGTATAAAAGATATATCAAACCTTCGTTCCTAGCAAACCACTGGAGATAGGCTTTGGTGAGACAAACTGGAGTTAAGTCTGACTGTGTCAGAATTATTACTCTCACTCTTTACTGACTAATTTTTTTGGAGAATATATACTGAAAATTGTCAAAGTGATTATAAATTTTAGTTTCTTCTAGATTTATCTGTCATTTTGGATCTGGAAGAAAATGCAATAAAGACTTTTCCTATGGATAGGTCACAGGATATTTAAGACTCTCTTCCATAGTTAATCCATAGTTACTGTCTCATGACTGCGAAGGAATTATAACGCAGGAATTCTGAAAATATTGTAATTCTTGTACATCTCCTGGAATATTTTCTATATGATGCTGCTTTCACTGCCTGATCTTGTCTTTGCCTCATTTCATGAGGTGAATAAATGAAACAGAGGAGGTTCAGTGTATTATCCTCTTCAAAATGTTTTATTCAGKTTTCTGACTAAGTGTCAGGCTGTACCCAACAGATGTCAAAAATTATCAATGGACTTCAATGAAAATCTGAATATGACTGAACTTCTGAACTGTGTTATAAATGTTAGCTCAATGTCAAAGCTGACTCACATGTAGATCCTGGATCCACAGGTCCATATCTCCATTTTTATACCACTTTGTTAAAAATCAAGGGACCAGTAATTTATATTCCCGTGCAGTAGTTTTAATAATGTCATTTTTATGTTTCTTGKTATTGTAGTAATGAGAATGTTAGAAATATAGAAAAATGTACTTCTGAAAATACTTAATCTATTTCTATTGTTTATACTGCTATTCCATGCCGGTGCCACAGTAGAAAAACTTAAAATCAATGTGTACCTGGAATTAATATAGCATGCCTCCTAGCAACCTATCAAGCAAAAGCTGCAAAATTATTCTCTTTCTAATTGATTTGTTCTTATATTATTTGTTGTGCCTTTGACTGATGCTGTAAGAGATGGCGGCATCGAAAGAACTAGGCGTTCTTATGAGACAAAGCCAAATGTTATGAGTTAATTAGTACCAAAATGTGAAAGAGTCCACTCAACTACGTTAGGCTGAATGAATGAAGGAAAGAGATTTATCATTTTGAAAGTTGCTAATTGTGCCTGCTTCTCTGTTTGGAGAAGGGAGCCTGTAGGTCTGGGCCAGTTGCCCTTGGGGACCTATCTATTAACTCACTGTCACCTTCTCTTGAGATACCATCATCTTGTAATGCTGAGCAATAAAATTTGTAATTGTAGGTCTTTTGAAGCCCATGGCTAAAGGACAATAACACAGTTTGTTTACACTCAAGGAGTTCAACAAGAAAAATTTAAGTAATTAGATGAGTATAATGGTCAGGTACCAAGAACAATCCATGCCAAATATAAACTGGTATTTCAACCAGATTTCTGTTTAACTTTGCTTTGTATTAGGAAAAAAAAAAAAAAAAAAAAAAAAAACCACGCAGCATTTTGATGTTATCTCCAAAAGAACTTTTTCAGAATTAAGAAAATATTTGCCTAAAAAAAAAATCAGTTAGACTTAATTAGCATTTTAGCCGTAGATATATAATTTTATATGAATTTATTTCTATGAGCTATTTAATTTTGAGCACAGCTAGCAATAGAGACAGAGATTGGTGATCGTTTATGGCATTGAAGGCTGTCTGACTAAATGCAATCTTTGTTTAGGGAGGATTTTTTGGCTTCCTCGTGCTTTGCTTTCAAAATATACAYATAGGCTCTGATTCAAGGAAGTTACTTCTGTCCAAGCGTAAATTTGCATGTGTCTTCAATGGCTCAACATACATGCATCATACTTGGGGTTCACTTTGTTTGCTCTCCAAAKTGATGTCATGATAGACTTAGGTGCAATAGTTAATATGTGAGYATGAAGTAGCTTTACATGGCTAAAAAGCTTTCTTTACATATACTAAGGTTTAATCAACAGTCATGTTGCAGTTTTGCTTTCTTGAGATACTCTGGATCTTATCAGATCTCTGCACTGCCTTGCATTCTGCTTCCACATTTAGCCAGATCAGGACAACCATCAAGTGCTTTATCTTATTTATAGCACATACTACTAAAGCAGCACAGTACCATCTCTGGTGTTTCTTTGGAGCAAAAAAATTGAGTAATAACTAGCCATAATGGTGATTCTTGCTGGCAGAGGGACAGCAATTCACCACGTATGAGCTTGTTTAGGTTTTCCAYATGGGTACAGGGCATGACCTACTAGCTACATCTGTATTAATAAATTCAGCTGTGTGACCCAGTCTGGTCATGACCATACAATTGAAATCTCTCATTTTCTGAAACAGGTGAGTTTCATCCACATTTCCTCTTGGTTCTGCTCTAAACTAACTATTCTGTGCCTGGGGATTGTTTGGGACTATACTGGTTGGCACAAGCCCCAAACATCATCTTTTAAGCAAAGTAATTTTATAGGAAATCAARCTCCATGCCCTTACCATTTCCTAGTATAGATGAAATCATTATATATGTATCAGTCACAAGAACTCCAGAGAAGTCACAACATTGGGTTGCAATGGAGTTGCAATGGTGGTACTGCTCACACTTCAGWTGGGGAGGCTATTTGAAGCTGACTTTTCTTTCCTATTTTATTCCTCATGCCTGGGAGATAAAATATGGATGTACAATGTGTGAGGGCTCCAAAAGACGAGTAGAAGTGGAGACCTCTTACAAACTGTAGTCTGCTGTAATGACAGGCTTATGAAGGAGAAGGTCACAAGATGGGATGCATAAAGTTGTGTTATCTTTGATCTCTTCTAGAAAGATAAGCATTTGATAATGAACAYGATGTTTTCTATAAAAAGACATTTAACTGCATTCACCATCAGGGCCAGAGTTTCTTCCATTTGACAGTTTCAGGAAAATATTTGATTCTGTTTTTCTTTTAGCTTATAGGATATTTCCATAACATCATACATGAATATCCATAATTTAACCCTCTGACATGAACATTAACTTGGATGTTCTTTAATGAAGCAGATCGAATGTGTCACTCACTTTTTTTCCTTCTATTAATCTTTATGCTTCCTTCAAGAATTCAAGAATATGTCCTTGCCCCCATTGGGATGCCTGTGGCTTCCAAACAGTGATATTGATGGAAAAGGTTTCTGATTTCTAATGACTTTTTCTGATAAGCAAGAAACATCTTTGATATATTGAATTTAATGGCAAGTGAATAGATGGAGCCACCACTTGGTTTTGGTGCAGCAAAAATAAATGCAGCAGCATTTATGGACAACATTTGATAAAAATTAAGCTAGTGTTTTTATGCCTATCCCCTTGGCCAGATGCTTGATGTAGAACAAAAGTTTTAGTTTTCTTCTTGCACCAGCTACAACAGAAAGAAATATTAAACACAGACATTGAACCCACTGGAAATTGCAGACTGGAGACCTGGAGGGTGTTCAGAATTATAGATCCACAGTGCCAGCATCTAGGTGGCACTTCCTCTGAATATGGTAGCACTCATCATCGCCACAGTTTGCTCTCAGCTGACACTTGGAGACTTATGAGATGCATAGATCAACAAAAAAACATTTTTCTGAAGCAGACACTTGAAACTGATTGCCTCTGTTAGATGCAAAGCCTTTGCTTTGTTTTTTATTATGTTTTTCCTTCCACAAGTGTGTGTGACCACTCAAAAAAAAAAAAAAAAAAAAGTCTTCTTTTAAAAAAATAGAAAACAATTTCGTCATTCATATTTCTGGTTTAGTTTAACATATTTGATGTTCCTATTAGTTCCACTTGGAGAGAGAAAAACGCTTTCATTCTGCATTAGTTGATTGTTTCCATCAGTTTCCCTTCCCCCTCCTCTCCATTTTTCACACCTCCTACTGTGTACGAAAGCCTACTGCACCATTTATTTTTGCAATGTGTAAACTGTTACTTCCTCCAACAAATCAGATCTGCTTAGGGTGAAATTAAAGATCTGAAGAGGTGACCGTCCTGCTGATTTTGACATTTTAAGATTTTAGTGCTATGCAAGAAGCAGCTACTTTTTTCTGCCTACAGACATTTATTAAATCTCCAAAGGGTTTATGAAATAAAAAATGAATTATTTTGGCATAAAAAGAAGAAGAGAGGAGTCTATTCCAGGAAATACACACTGCACTTCTTGTGAGATGAGATCTGGCAAGTAATAGGGTGAAAAATAATTAGTCTTTTTGGTGCCTCCAAGCTGTGGGCAGGAGTGCTTGGAATTTATACTTTAGAACCAATGTTAAAAGTTGCAATACAGACTGATTTAAAACTAAAAGATTTGTGTTCCTAAGTCAGAAATTGGAGTGTGGTCTCTTTATATGGGGCCTTATTTCCAGATCTGGGGCCAGATATCTGAAGCCCCATTCTGCAAATCTCTATTCATGCGAGTTATTCCTGCACTGCAGAGTAGAGCCACCAACCTCAGCAAGAAGGAATTGGCATGTGCACAGGGATTTGTAGGACTGATTTTGTGCACTCTGTGCACTCCAAAAAAGGAAAAGATGATACTACACCCCAGTCTGGTGTATCAGCACTGAATAAGTTATTACTTCTAGAACTCTTAGGATGTATGTCCAGAGGTAGCACAATCCAGAGCAATATGCCCATTTTAAGGTGGCACAAACTGTGCTCCTTGATTTCAGATGTGCCACTGGCTGTAAAAGTACCCAAAGTTGCCAGGCTGGAGGAGTTACAGAAAGCAAAAGATCTGAATCATATCCATGTGAGAGGTTCTTGGCTGTCATGGAAAGAGCAGAAGGAAAGATCTTTGCACAGGGATAACTATATGTCAAAGCAGGCTTGTGGATTTTCATCCAAACTATGTTTTTATCCTTTAAGGCAAAAATGTGCATAATTATTTCTAGAACTACTGGCCACTGAAGGAAAAAAAAACCCATTCCCTTGGGAGATAGACCTTGGTCCCAACAGGCACCAAAATGACAGAAAGGTTGTCCTCGTCCTCCTCCTGCTCCTTTAGCACCTTGTGGACTGTTTAGGCTGCATTTCCGTTCTCAGTTTACTCTGAATCTCAAGGGGTGGAAGACAAGACTGTCAGAAAGTAAAACTGGGGGTCACTTCCAGTCTAAGATCTGAACCCCAAATACCTACACAGTTGTTAACTTCTCACACCAATGCTCTCTTTTCAGGACTGTTTCTAACTTTTATTCAAATCTATTCACTCTTTATTTACTGCAGTTGGTAATATCTCACAAGAGCATTGCCTACAGTTTAGCCTTGCTGGATGACATAAATGTTAAAACAACTGGATTCATTTGCAGGGCCAGTTCAATGCTCTATTGCATCTTTAAAATTTATTATACTTTATTTCACCAGTCTTCCCTGTCACTATGGTAACTGCACATCTTCTAGCTGTGTATTAAATGACGTGATTAACATCTGTTGCGTGTGGTTTGTCCTGTTTTGCATCCTCTATCAAAATGATAGAATTAAATCTGTCTAGTAGAGTGTTCTGGTTTTGGTCTTTTTCTTTTAAAAGTTCATGAAACATAAGAGAGGACAGAGTGAAGAACTACAGCTTGCACTCAGGGGAGGAGAGGTGCCAGCAGCGATGGCCTTTAATCCCAGTGGGAGTTTGTTTTGCCTTGAGAAAGTTCATAAGCACACTTTACTTTTGTGCTATAAAACAGCCACACCAGGGAGGAGCACAAAAGAGGAAAARATAAAAATCCTAAACCTGCCGAGTTCTTTATGGGTATAGCTGTGAAGCAGTTGGATGACTAATTTCAGCTTATGTCAGCACAAACACCCCAGACCATAACCAAATCTAGCTTGAAAAGCTGACAAGCTCCCAGGTAAAGATTTGAGCACACATCCCAAATTCAGTGTTGGCAAATAGATATCCAGGAAAGTTATCCGATATCGAATCAGGTGGCCCTATATGAGATGTGGCCCCTCTCTGAACTGCAAGGCCACCTCCCCTGTAGATTAGCTGGAGCCAGTTGTTCCTCCTCTTGGATGCTGTGACAGGCTTCAATGCATCCAAACTAGTAACCTGTTCTCAGAGTGTGGGCCCATGGGTACGATCTGCACTCATCCCAAGTGACAAAGCTCCTTCTCCTTTAACACAAGATGGATTCATGCAAACTGCCTGCTGGGAATGGTCCCAGGCTTGTTTTAACACCCAAATATGCGAGGGGACAAGATCAATTTAATTTACTAGTTCGGACATAGCCTACAAGAACACAGTATGGTAAATGGAAAATCTCATTTGACAGTGGCATCTCTGTAACTTTATGCATAGACTGCTTTTCCTAACCTCCAATGTAGCTCTTGCATGAATGACCTTACTCAGCTTTTCTTGACGTTTTCAGGATTAAGCCCTTAAAAAGTTATGGGCCTTCACTTTCAAATGCTTTAGGCTTTCCAGGAAAACAGCAAAGGTGAAACAAAGCATTGTATTAAAATTGCTTGTGAGAGGACAAACTTTCTTTACTCAGCTCTGAGCTGTATTTGCATTTAACTCAAATGCTCCCTGAGTTCAGCACATTGTTTTCAAGCAAGAGGAGCTTTGGAAGTTGGGTGGTTCAGGTTGGGACCTGGGTACGTGTGCTTTCTGCAAAGAGAACAATTACATGTTCTCAAACACACAGAAGCATCAGAATTCACAGCATGCTTTTTACAGGGGTAGTGAAGTTTTATATGTATATACAGAAGAAACAGTTTGCAGCAAAATACCTAATACACCCAATTATCCCCCAAAATAAATGAATAGGAAAGAAACTAGCTGCATTTGGTTCAGGTTTAATCATTTTACATTTGAATCTCTCTACTCGTAGCAGTAAAGTCCCTTTCTACCACCCTTAGATACTTTGCTTGGTCTGGGCTCTTGTTACTTCACCCTTAGCATTTACGAGACTGCCCAATGTCAGTGTGAAGAATATGGGAAAGGCTTGACATCAATTACAACATTACACACAACATAAAATTTAACGGCTTGAAYCAGCCTTTCATTGCTATTTAAAGCAACCGTGTATGGCTTTTTTTAAGATTCTAAAAATTAATCAGCTTCTAAAAGGCCTAAATTTTTCAACTTCACAGAATCTTGCCCTGAAGTTTTTAAAATGTTATTTCATTTCTGTTGTATAACTGGAGGGAAGTTTTGACAGGTAAATGTATTTTTTAAAGTAAAAAAGAAATTGATCTCCTGGGCAAATAAAACTCTATGGGGCAAATTAAAAGAAATAAAGTAGATCAGATTCTCCACTGATTTGCACTCTTTGCAAGCCTTTTGAGAGGACGTAAGCTGAGGCAATGAGGCTGCTGAGGTGAAATTGGGGAAGAATTTGGCCTGCAGCTTTTTTTATATTTGCTCTTAAATAAATGGGAATCTCATTGAGGACTTGGGTGGCTTGGTGATAAACTGCTGTTTCTCTACCTTTGTGGCTTGAACCAAAATGTACAGGGAGGCCTCAGCTTTGTCTCTCACCGGCACGTGGTTGTTTCATAAAACACTGGTTTCTGCTTAAGGGAGGCCCAGGCGAAGTGAGAGGGGAGCCCGAGGCGCCTCCTGCCTCCCCTAAGGGGGTCCCATAGGTCAGTGCCGAGGTCGCTCCAAGGGCAGCCTCTTGTCCTGCGGCTGCAAGTTCTGGGCACAAATAAAAGGCTCAGTTTCTAATTTTTTAACTAAATAATCAGATAGAGCTTGAAAAAAAGAGACCCTGAAACTGTTCAGAAAAAAAAAAAAGAAAAAAAGAAAAAAAAAAAAAAAAAAAAAGAAAAAAAGAAAAAAAGAAAGAAGGAGAGGGAAGACCTCAGGAGATAAATACATATATATATATTTATTTACTGGAGTATAATTAAAAAGCTACTTTGGTGCAGAGTAAAATAATTTCACACAAACCTTGACCATCCTACCTTTAATAAGAAGCGGGTGGGGAGAAATATATAACTATTACATTATGAATGTTTCATTGATTTTTAATTGCCAGATGTGAAATTCGCTGCTGTGTGACAGAAGTAGTTTTAGTTTCGACTGGATGAGCAAGGATGTTTAATGAGTTTTATTTCACAGTGTATGAATGCTGGTGTTGTTTTGGGGATATATTTTTTTCCATCTGTAACCACAACATACGTCACACATGTTTCCTGGAGGGGCTATGAAGTTTTCCATAGAATCTGATCTTTTATTTGTCAGTTCCCCATCTAAAAAGTTTCCAGTTTAAAATATAGCATTTTACCTTATCAACACTGGAAATCACATGTTGCACTTACTGACTTTATGGATATAAAGTCAATATGTCCAGCAGCATAGCTTGTCTTTGGAAATTTTGAACCTCCTAGCAAGTCTTGGACAATTCACGTAACAGTTAGTTGTAATTGCCTGAACTTAACTGGACACGTTTTCTTCACAAAAGCTGCGCATCTTCTGTTCTTCCCATCCCAGTTTTACAGGGAGAGGGTTTGGTGGAGGATCACAGCGTTCCCCTCCTTTCTAAGAGCAGACATGAAGGACACAGTCTGGCTCCTTGTGTTTGGGTAGGTGGACTCAGGTGCTATACTCCAAAGTAGTCAGTAGTGCCTATTGCTGCACAGAGTGAAAACGTCGAGGAATTACTCAACTTTTTGATAGATTTCTGGGAAAATGTGTACTTTTCCTTCTGCAAAATTTTAAAAACACAATCTGATTCTTCACACAAAAGGTATCAGTAAGCCCACATCTGATGGAAATTAGTACTGAAATCATCTCTATGTGACCTGAAATGYAGTAGGTATGAAATCCTCCCTCAAAAAAAATATTATTCAGAAATTAAATTAGCTAGGCTTTTATCTTACGCAAGTTTGGGATATGGTAAAAAGGAATGTGCAAGTRATCATCTTATAATGTAAATTATCTCCTAAGAATTTATACTTTGAAAACAAAATCTCATTATGTCAGTGTTTTAAAAGCTCAAAATATTGGTATGTTTGAATAGGTGTCAGGAAATATCTATTATCAACTGCTGTACAACAGAATTTTTAAACCACAGAATATATAATACCCTCCCCTCTAAATTCAGTCACAGGAAACACAAAAAGCCTAATCAATGCCATTTTTATATAAAAAGAAAAAGACTATATTTTCCATCATAAAGTGTTATGGTCTTCACACAAAAACTGCAGCGAACATCAAAAAACTCTATTGATTTCCCGGTGGGGTCCTCAGAGGACACTTGACTGTGCTGAATGATACACTGATTTCTAGCACCAAAATAACATGGGATTCTTTTTAGAGACTGAATACTCAAGGTTATTCTTTTCAGRTGGGCCTTCTTATGAGCTCAAACTGGATTTTTCATTCAGAGAGAGCTGCCTCACAAAAACTTCACCTCCAGTAGTCTCTCTATAAATGCTGACAAGGCCACTTGAAATAAATCACCAACACTGGAAATTTATGTTATTTTGCTCTGAGTTTTCTTTGGTGATAAGGGAATTTTTTTTTCCTTCAAAAGGAGTGCCTCTGGTAGAGCATTAGTCAATAGTTACAATAAATAGTGACATTCTAAAAATAGCTAAAGAAGATCAACAGGGGCAAAAAAAGGAAAGGGAAAAAAAAGAAGAAAATGAGCAGAATGAAAAGGAAAAAAATGAAAATAGAAATAACAGAAAATCTTCCTCTGATTTAAATTAACTTTTAATGAAGCATAGACTGAGAATTTATATGCATGAAAGGTTTTTTACATCAGGCAATTAACCAAGTTTTTCTCCAAAGACAACAGATCTATCATATTTTCAGTGACATGTCAAAGCTTTTGATTTTTCCACAGAGTGAGTAAAATGGAATGGTGTGAATAAATAATAAAAATATGACCAAATTGTCTTTTGCAACTTAAAATGCTATATAAGATTTAAAATCTTAAAGAGAACCTGAAGCCCTCTGGTGAAAAATCATTGTCTTAAAAGAAAAAGAGGGGTGAAAAAAGAAACAAATAATGTTTTCTTTCTGCTCTTGAAAATGATATATATTAAATATTTCAATATCAAATCAGTATCTAAATGCTCCAGTTTGTTAAATGAACTGAGCAAATCAAGGGAGATTACACAGCTATTCCAAACAGATTTTATTGCCAGCAGATATTACTCCTCCAATCCCTATTATATACTTAAAAATTATGTCATAGTAGTGTGTAAATGATAAAGGAACTGACCCTGCTTTGTCGAGCTAGTAGGAGCTGGAGAATGCCTTCTAGGGGGTTTAGTTCCCCAAGATCAGAGTCTGCAAGATCAGATGCATTAGATAGTCGAGAAGTCATGTCACAGTTCTTAATTTTAAGGCAACTCTTTGCAAAGAGATTAGTYGAGCTAGTTCTGAATTACAGAAATACTTTCAATGGAAAATGGAGAGATAAAACAAGTTCGTTTAGAAATTCTCATCTTTGACTAATAAAGGTTTTTAATGTACACTTTCTTTCCCTGTCTTGCACAATTAAAAATATGTTAATACAACGTTAAATTTGAAATTTAAACCCACAAGAGTCAGGAAATTCTGAATTAAGGCTCCCTTGGCAACCTTAATTCTGTTCCCATTGTGCATATTATGTTTTATGATAGGGTCTTTCACTGAGTGATCACATAACAGTAACGGTGGGGCAGTGTGACATGCAAAAGGGTTATTGAATAAGTGTGTGGTTTGTTATGGAGGTTAAAGAAATGTCAGCATTACTAAGCAGTCCTGCAGAAATATAACAACTGTAGCTTTTATAGAAATAGTGTTTTGCTATTCTAAAAAAAAAAAAAAAAAAGCCTTTTTACGTATACTGATGTACACAACACTTCTTAATGATAGCATGTGCAATAACATAAAATAACATATTTTGCTTTTGTTTCTTCATGGACTTTTCTCAAGCACTTCAAAGGAGGATCTTCTGGACTGGGCATTTGTATGTTTGGAACTGCTGCTTTCTTTCTTTTTTTTTTTTTTTCCTTTGGAAACCATATGAATTGTATCAAGCTCTGGTAAGATGTTGGGCTACTATTCTGCAGGAACAATTTTGCTTCTGTCTGAAATGATCTGAGGAACTTTTTCATATAAAAATAAAAATACTAAAACAGCCTGGAAAATATTCTCCAAATCTATTTAATATACTAAAAGTAAAGGGATTTGAGTGGATATTTTCCTGAAAATGGAGGCAAAGATCAGATATATTCCTCCTCAAGCCTCCTTATTGCTAAGGCACCAAAGCACTAATTTCTCTTTGGACATTGTCTTACAGAAATGCATATTCTGCAGATCCAAGGTAAACCGATATAGTTTTAAACATCCATCCAAAGTGTACCAGATGATACATCCATAGCTCCAAAGGCTCTCACAGTCTTTGTCATATTTATGTTTTCTTTCATAGCAGCTCATGTATATTAAGTCAATAGGTTTCTTTTGCACTTCTCCAGGGAGCTGAGAGCTTTTAAAGAATGGCCAGGACTTCCCTGGAGTGTGATGTGGGGAAAGGGATGTTTTCTCAGCTAAATGTGTCCTGGTAAGTTCCATCTGCAATGTACCTGGGCCAAGGTCAAAAGCAAGGGGTCACATTCAGAAGGATGACCCAAGAGGCAGAAGACATCCCTGGTATCTTGGCTGACGTGTTACAGCCCATGGTAGAGATAGCTGAAATGTTTCAAAACATGCTCCATGTTTTTCTCTATAAAGAAACCTTTTTGGACAGTAACTTAATCTATCCTTTCTCCTTTCTATCCTTTGACATGAGTACTTGTAGTTTTTTTTTTATTTTGACTTGTTATTTTGTTTTAGCCTATGTAAGAGCTTGCTTAATTTATTGTACAGGGGTAAGTCAATTAAATTTAATGACCTGTGACAAACGCAAGGTCACTTTAGATGATATATAGATCTCATCTGACTCAGAACTTTTTGGATTGATCAGCTTTGGGAGCAGTTGTTAACTAGTTGCCTAGCTAAAACACATAGCTTGCAACAAATTCTTAAGTGCTCCATTTATAAGTCTCAGATTGTCAAAGATCTATACAGTCAATGAAAAGACTCAGGTGACTCTGAAATGCATTGACCTAATCTGATGCTCAGAGTCTTCTCTGTAGGGTGCAAGGATGCAGGAATCTGAAGAGGAAAATTTTGGTCCGTTTTGGCCTTACTCCTGTAAGATCTCCCTGTYATGTTTTTTCTGTTCTATTTCATAYGGAAGCCAGCAACAGTAAGCATGCTGCTTAGGCTGAAACTTTTCATTTCTAAACTTTAAACATGTTTCAATATCTAATGTTTATTAAATTCTGTGGGAGTTAGGGATATGAATAATGTCTCCAAGTTGGCATTTAGGCCTCGATTTCCTTATTTGTAACCTGATAATGGCAGAAATACTGGCTCATTCTACCTGGAAAGGGAAAGCTTTATTAATATTTCCTTGGAAAGAGGGGCTGAGTCTACTCTCAGGTAGCAAAAAGCATTCTTAGTATGTCATTTATGGAAATCAGGAGCTGAACTAAGCAACTAGCTAAGGAGGTCTGTAACCATAATGCCCTTAATATGCAGGGAGCTTGTGTGTTTAGCAACAGCAGTTCAGTGAAAGAGTCTCTGGCTACTATTTTGCTGGGCTGTAGTATTGCTATTATTGTAGTGTGATCTTGCACAACAGTGCACATTTCTTTATTTTCTGTTTCTAGCTGAATTCCTCACTTAGTAGTAGGACGTTTAGGACTTGAGGTGAGTTGGTTTCTTGCAGGACCAGACCACTCAATTTCCATGCATCAGTATTTTAAACAGCTGATGCTGGGAGAGATGAATGTTGCTCGTTTTCCCTCCTACCTAAGAGCAGCATCTTCACAGCTGTGCTGGAGGAGCGACCCAAGTGTGTCGGACGGCCAGGAAAAATAGTGCCACTTAGGAAGCTACCACAGTCACCACTTAGTGCATCTGCCCCCATTCACTGGTGGGCATTCAGGAAGGACTGTTTTTTCCTATGGCTTCAAGAAAACCAGTTAATCTCTGGATGCTCCTCCTATAAAATGAAGGTAATATAATCTTTTCCCTCCTCCTTTTATGTCTTCTCCTAGTCTGTTATTCATTGGCTTCCTTGTGGCAAGCACTGCCCCTTGCTCTGCTTAACAGCAGTGCTTGTAAATAGTTATTAATGACAACTCTTAAGAGGTAAGACAAAATGCTGAAAACTCTTTTTCAGGGACAGACACATGCAATCAAGTACCAGGAGAGTTTTAAAAGCTTCTCCTTCCTCTCCTCTTCTTTGGGATGCTAAAGACATAATTAGTAACATGTTTCCTGTTTCTGACATTAAGTACCACCTCAGACAAGAAACATAACGACACTTTGTCAGCACAGACATAAAAAAGTTTAGATTCAAAATGGTGGCATTCCCCATCCTTTACTAGATAGCTTCAAACAGATTTATAACCAGCTGTAGAGATTTCCTCGCATGGTCGCCCTTTAGTCCCAACCTTTTAAAGTCTCATGCGATCCTGAGCACATCTTGACATTTAAAGCATATATATATATATATATATATATATGTATTTCAGAATTTGTAGCTGAATCAGGTCTGTAGGCCTTAGCACCAGTTGCTAGTCCTATCACTGTTAATAAATTTATGGAATAGTACTAATCATTTTTGCATTCAATAATTAATAAGAAACATAATGAAATTACTAGATCACAAAGACATTGTGAAAAGTGGAAATATGTTTTTTCTTCCAGCTCTCTAACCAGTATATGTGTGACTCCGAGAAAGAAGTTTTCATTCATTTCCCCCTGTGTAAAATAGACATAGAGATAATTTGTAATTTATCTTAAAATTTTTGAAAGAAAAGTACTGAATTCATTATGAACTATTTGCTAGGAATCCATGGAAAGGGGATCATGCAGGGTCACAGTGGAATGATGATTGGGTTTTGGGTTTCTTTTTTTTTTTTTTTCTTTGCTGCTGCATTCATATTTACTTATTAAATATGCCACCTGTAGGCAGTAGGAATTGTTTATTTTTTACAGATGTGCTACTATTGAATGTTATGCAGGGGTCAAGTTAATTTCCTCAAATATCTCACTGTGTCAGACATCTTTTCTTTTGAATGGTGTTTTCTTTTCCTTCAAGTATAGGGCCCTTTATGCTGAGTCAGTAGCTTGTACACTTGCAGTTAAATATGAACAGAAACTGTGGATTCAGTAAGTCACCAACTTATCCTTTTGCCATCTGAGAAATCATGCACAGGGGAGATGGAGGTCATTCTTGTTAAAGGAGTTTGGACACTTTGTCACGTTGTTATGATGGGTGCTAAAAGTCACTTCTGGTTTCAGACCAAATATATATGGTGAGATTTGTTTGGCATTAAAGCAACAGTGGTTTTAAGATCAGGACATGACAGCTTTATGTCTTTCTCTTTTTATGTGGCCTGATCTCACTCTGCCGGTTTAATTCTCACATCTCTGGATCTTTTCACCTAGAGATACTCACAGGAAATATTTACAAATGGAGGCAGGATTCTGCTTTTGATTTTACTAAGTGTGTTTGTGTTTAAGCAGCTAGTGTGGAGCAGAACCTGTTTTCAGGGCCCAGTGCTCTGCTCCTCCCTCTCCTGCATGACCAGAACATGGGAGAAGCTCCCCAAACTGCCGCCAACACTGAGCTCTCAATCTGCAGGTACCCATGTAACCTCTGTAGGTCTCCAGTTAATCTGGCTTTGCTGAGGGCACCTGGATGACCTGGGTTGCCTCTGCAGACCAGGCAGGTTTGAAGAGCTGCACCATCAGCTCTTTGCACTTTTGCTCCAGAGTTGTTCAGAGGGGGTCATGCTGAAGGGTCCTCTGTGGACGAAGGTGTTAGAGCTGGCTATTGGTCATGTCCTGAAAAAGGGAAGGGGATTCACACAGCAATATTGCAGATATCAACAGATTGTGTAGCCAGAAGAGGCTTTGTAGAGTGAAACAGCTGGAGTTGAAGGTTTTGCCTCAAAGTAACTCCCATCTTGTTTTTGGAATTAAGTTAGTCATTAGTGCTACAGCACATGGTGTTCCATCATGGAGATCAATTTCTAGGTTAGTTTCATCCCAGAGAACTTCAATTCTTAGTGTTGTAAATGGAGATCATAAGAGACTTCAAAAGCGCACTCCTAACATGAATGAAAGAGCAATACAGACAAATTCCTTGACTGTTTTCTTACTATTATTGACTCCTATTTTAGAGTTGCATGAAACTTTGTTTGTTTGTTTTAGTTTTATTAGCTGCTCTATAATTTCTATAATTTGCTCAAAAATATCACCAGCACTCATATTTGCAGCATGATACTTGTAGCTTTCTGAGGTTTGTATTGCATCTTCTTTTTATTCCAGTAAATGATTCCCAGAAATAAAACCTCAGGTCTCTTTAAGATAATTACTCACAGTGACAAAAGAAAACATGAAAGTGGTTAAATCTGCCTTTTGCAGATATGAAAACAGAAGCAGCTGCTGAAGGCATCTTACCAAGCTTGGAGAAGGGAACCGGGGCAGAGTGTGTGCTGGATTCTGCAACATGCTTGATGATGCAGTGCACCAGCCCCATGCCCTGACCTCAGCTGGGTTACATCTAACAGGTAGCAGTTCAAGGCTAAAGGTTCCTCTGTCCTTCAGAGGACAGATACACATTCTTCCAAAGGACAAGGCTCATCCTAAGGAAAATATCCGAGACAGACAAGATGAGTTGGCTCCACAGTCAAGACTTTCTCTCAGTTTACTGAAAGGGGGCTTAGGATGATTGACTGGTTTGTATTTGGAAAAAAATAACTTTGGTATGTCTGCAGTTCAATGAGAAAAGCCCAGACTGCAAATCTTCACCAAGCAGATAGGCAGACCAGTGCCTGTTCTGTGAGGCCATACTGACCTTCCCTCCTGCAGAGAAATAATGAAAAGCCTGAGGTAATGTCATCTTAAGGGAAATGTTCTGTAAGGTTAAAAATAAAATGGGGAAAGAAAACAACAAAAGCATCTGTTGATTGTCTCTGCTCTCCATCCTGCCTGGCAGCCCGCTTTACAGCCTGCCTTATGGTCCTGCCAGTCAGGAAACAGGAATTAAAGATCTGTCAATCAGGGATAGCAAATAAACGCTATCCCGTTCTGTGAGCCTTTCCTTGTGTGAGGCAACTTCATAGTCATCAAAGCCATTTCCAGCTGTTTTGTCTTTTGTTGGGCCCCGAATGTGGTTGTGGTTGAAATGCTTTTCAGCCCACTGCTATAGTGATGCTGGCTACAAAACGAGGGGATTTTAGGGCTGCTGCTGGAGAGGATGAGAGGAGAGCAATGCACAACATGATCACGCAGGGTTATCCTGTTTGTTAGAGCCTGCTTGTCTCCCATCCTACATCCCTGCCAGTGCCCCTTGGGGAGGTCACTCAGAGGATTGCAGCCTCTCCTCTTGCTTTGAAGCTTTCTCCTGGGAGGAAATGGGTGGGTTGGGGTTTATTCACTACCCATGATTGAAAGATGTTAAACTCTTGTTTCCCTGGATAGTGGAGCCAAAATACTGCCAGTGGAGGGGGCTGGTGGGATGTGATGGGAGAAGACAAAATTGTCAGACCGAAAGTCAGGTAAAGAAAGGGAGATATTCTCATGAAAGAAGGGGGACAAATGATGGTTTGTGCACTTTTACGGCTGGTTCTCCTGAGGCTGTCATTTTTAGAGAGAGTGACTTAAAATTATTCTTCCACATTACCTTCAATTCCATTTATCCTCAGTGTAGCAGTCCCCAACTTCTCTGACTGTCTGAGCTGACCTTTGGCTTCTCCTAAGTGACAATTTGAAGGTCTTTTGCCTCTCTCACCACCTTTGAGATTTTTTTTTAACACTTGATTCAAGGTAGTGTAAATTTTGAGGACTGAAAAGTGGAGCAGAATGGTGATGTTCTTCAGTATGTTACTGAATATAGTTTTTACTTTCCCTCCAAGGCATCCACCCATGAAATAAAACAGAATACTGATTTATAGCAGCTATGTTATAAATTAGACTGAATTGAACTCTCCTATGTGTCAGCTGAAGTCCCTAGCACTTGCTTATTCAGCTACAATTTAGAGACCTCTAGAAGGGTTTGAAGATGAGACTGTGGTCTCATCTAGGGCTTGATGATGAGACTGTGAAGATGAGACTGAATCCCTGTGGGTTCCAATAAAAAAAAAAAAAAAAAAGTTAAATATGCTAGACTTTTTCTACCAATATCTATTTTTTCCTTATTATAACTGCTCAGTCAGCAGTATTTTCCCTTCTTTGTTAAGTTGCAGGTGAATGGATTCCTATTCACAGAACACCTGAATCTTCTTTCACAAGTCTTAGCTGTGGCTAGAAACCTTCTTAGCTGTGGCTAGGGTCCAGCGGAGAGTGACAAAGATAATTAGGAGAATGGAACATCTCTCGTATGAGGAGAGACTGAGTTGTGCCAGTTTAGCTTGGAGAAGAGAAGGCTGAGAGGGGATATAATTAACATGTACAAGTTCATGAAGAGGGAATGTAGGGAGGAAGGGACGATGCTCTCCTCATTGGTGGCTAGTGACAGGACAAGGGGTAAAGGGTAAAAACTGCAACACAGCAGTTTCATCTCCACGTGAGGAAGAACTTCTTCACTGTGAGGGTGACAGAGCAGTGGAACAGGCTGCCCAGGGAGGTTGTGGAGTCTCCTTCTCTGGAGGTCTTCAAAACCTGCCTGGATGCCGCCCTGTGCCCCATGCTCTAGGTGTCCCTGCTGGAGCAGGAAGGCTGGACTAGACGATCTCTAGAGGTCCTTTCCATCCTTAAACATTCTGTGATTCGGTGAAACAGGCTTGTTTCAGGATTTCTTTAGTGCTAAAGAACTGTGAAGACAAAATGACTTTTTTCTAAGACTGTGATCCTTTCTATGCTGCAGTTCCCTTTTGTCAGAGAAATCACTTCAACTTCTCTAACAGTCCTCAGTCTTTCAAAGCCCAAAGCCTTGCACTTGCCTTTGAGATGATGAGGGAAGTCTTACAGTCCAAATGCTGAAAACACTCTCTCTTCTACCAAAGGTCACTTCAGTGCCTGTTGCTGTCCTTTAGGCAAGTGATGGGAAAGGACACAAACGTATAAGAACGACTCTGTTGGATCAGACTACAGGCCCATTTGTCCTTGTATCCTGCCTCTAAGGCCAAGGGAAGAGTCTGAAGCCAAAGAAGGTCATACAGAGATATTTTTGTCTTCCCTCTCCTCTCAGCCAGACCCCACGCTTTCAGCAATCTGGGATTTCCTGAGCACAAGGCAACATCTTGTGGGCCTTAGGTTTAAGACAAGTACAATGCCTTTCTAAAATTAATTTTGTTTGCATTAGTGAAGACCACATACAAGCTAATTACAGTGATAGGTATAAAGTCAACAACTCACAAAAGGCCCCTTTTCGTCCCACTAAGACTGCACTGACAGAGAACAGATTATGTGTATTAACATAGAAGAGGGAAAAGCAACAGTGATACATTACTGACCTCAATACCTACAAATTTCTATTTTTTTGTGGAGCAGAGGGAAATAAAACAGAAAGTCTTTGGGGATGCTTCTTGTGAAGGAGCAGAAATGAAAATATTTCCTTGTCATCTTCTTGCTTTTATGTTTATATCTGTTTAATCATCTTGTTTTAGATACTTGCAAATATTCTTTCTCAGCATGAAGTAGGGGGAGAGAGGTCCTTGTACAACAGATGACAATATGGGTGCTGAGATAGATGAGCGATACAGTGGGGAAAAACTTGAGGATAAAAAAAAAATTAGAGACAGGAAGCAGAGAAAAAAGAGAGAAATGTGATGTGGTAAAAATGATGGACTGGAGTTATGACTTTCCAAGGGCAATTATGAGTTCATATGAATGGAAATGATGCTTTTACCCAAACCGAGAGAAAAAAAATCACTGCAGTCTCTATCCTAAAAAGTATTCCAGCTTTAATGTTCTGTTTGCAGTTTGTTCTGAGAAAGGGTAGTAGTAGTAGCAATTACTGATCACTAAATGCCAATGATCTATTGTAAATCACAAGAATCAACAAGCTGCTCTAATGAGTTCTGGGCAGTAATTCSAGTATTGCAGAGCTGCAATACCTGAAGTGTTGAGTGTGGAAGAACTTAGGGAAAAAGAAGTTTCTATGCATATGTGAAAAATAAGTTTCTATGTACATGTTTCAGAGTTTTTCTTTTTTTCTGGCTTGAACTATCCAATAAAGACTGTAAGGCACATAGGTACTGTATCCATCTTTTCCTAATCTGCTAAACTATTCATGTGCTGTTTTTTAATATATATATGTGTCAAATTTTTGTTTGCATGGCTATTAATCTTTAGACAGAATCCGAGGTTGTTGGAGAGGAAAGAAGTGAAAAAGAAAGCTTTTGTGAAAGATAATAGTCTATATTATATTCTTTCACACTAGAGCACATATTATTTTCTTTGTCTTTTAACATCAGCCTCAGCACTAAATAATTATACTTTTCTACATCTTCAGTGATTATAACCAACATGGTGCAACTGAAAAATAAGCATTAGAGTAGYGATCCTGCCAATTTCCTTCCATTCCCATCCCTCTCATAATTTGTTCCTTTACGCTGGTTCCAATAGCCACTCTCCCTGGTAGCAGAAATATTATAACATTGATGTCTGTCGGCTTCTCTTTTTTTTTTCCTCCTCTCCCCTTCAAGTATATAGCTTACTGCTCTTCTCCAAATGGCAAAGGCTCTGAGGAACAGCCCCTTGCTTAACATGTCAAAATGTGAGTTCTGGCTGGCGATTGCTTTGGTTTCACTCCCTGGAGATCTGACAGTGCCAGAAATCAAAGTATAATTTTGCAGATGTTGAGATCCTGTAAGCCCCCTAGGTTGCAAAGCTAAGCCATAAAGCCAGCTGGCACTGTATACGTGTGCTAAGAATGTAAAAGTATACATTTTTAGTTCTCAACCAACAATGACCGACCGCTGGTAACTTCAACAAAGTAAAGCATTACTAGCTTTATTTTTGGAGAGTAAGTGGCTCTGTGCATTCCCCTGAGCTCTTCTTCTGTTCTAGTGCTGCTGTTTTAAAGATGCTGTTCAGAAGGATAGAGGTTTCTTTGGTGCCTTTCCAGCATATCTGCTGTTCTTTAAAGAGATACCGCACTCTGACAGCGCCTTCACTTCATGGCAGAAAATTTAGAATTTATTTCAGCGAACCTTAACCTTGTTGATTACAAACTATTTTACCTTTCTTCTAAAGGAAATGCATTTGAGGGGGCAGGAAGAAAGCCCAACATCTAAATTAAAACCAAAAGATGAGGGGACAGTTCACAGGCTTATTGCCATATATTCTTATCTGCAAACAGACACTTGACAGCCAAAGTGCGTGTAGGAGCTTAGACAGATATGGCACAATACTGTTCTGTGCAGTAGTGGGAAAATTAAAAAATATTTATTTAAATTTCCRAAGGGTTTGGATGACAGACAGTAGCATTAGAATCTTTCATTTGGTATGTTCCTTTTGTGTATTTGTTTGAGTCCTTTGGTTTAATATAATACATCTTTCTTGAATCAGGAGAGTGGAGTTTGTTAAAGAAAAGATGCTGGTGTGATGTTTTATGAGAGTTTTGCACATAGGTCTGCACAGAACAGGGTGGGATTTTTTTCTCCTTTCTCCAAGCTTTCTTAGCACTCAGAAATGTTTTTTCTCCTTTCCCACCAGGACAGAACAATGGTCTTTTTCTATATGTGAAATATATTCAAGGGAGAGACTGCCCCTTTGCAGAAAGGTTTATGGTCACTCAGGACTTGATTGAATCAGCTTCAAACTGCAAAGAAAAAAACTCATCCCTGGATAGCCAGCAGGCTGAGTCAGGACTTGAGCAGTGTGTGAACCATGCGGCAGACAGTCACCTCCCATGTCCAGCCAGGACATTGCTCTGACTGCAGCACTGCTCCGGGTGTTCTTTTTCCAGTTTCAATCAGAAATTCCAGGACCTGAGAAACCTTTCCCAAAGCAAATTGCACCAGAACTGCTACATTCTCATGAACAGTTTAGATTTCAATGAAGTGATATTTTCCAATGAAAAAAAAAAAAGGGTTTAATTGAAAAATTCCTGACAAGCTCTAATCCTATTAACTTCACTGTGGTTGCACATATGCTAATGAGAGCCGTGTGTGTGAAACTGTTGCTAAATTTGCAAAACACAATACCCAGGACATGTATATTATATGCAGTTTGACACAGGCACATATGGTTTGTATTCCATATTCTAAAACAATATTATGAACATTTTATAAGGTTGCAAAAGTGAGTATTGTAAATTCAAGAAATGCTAAAGTTATTGAGCCATACACTTTGGACTCTCTCACCAGTGTAATTGGCCATATACACCTTCCACTTCCTCTTCACTCCCCATTTGTTCCTCATGTATTCCTACTCCTCCTCTCTGCAGTGCCTTTCCTCTCTCCCTAGCCTTTCTTCTTCACAGGTAGCACCTCCCACACCACCTACCTATTGAAACATGGCTCTGTCATGGCACTGGGCACTATCGTGATCTTGTATTATTATATTGCCTTCTCTTACTGTCTTTCTGTCCTGTCTAGTCAGGTTGTAGGTTCTGTGGTGGAAAGGGATTGACTGTGTGGAGTACGAACAGGGATTTCCACATTAGTACATTGTTCATGATCATTTTTCTGGGTACTTCTGTGGCAAATACAATTCAACACTCTCTAAATGTGTGTGTTATGACATACATTTGCATCTAGTTAAGTAATTGCTAATTTGCAATAGAGATTACTTTTTTTTTTGACAAGTATAAGCACTCATTGCATACCTAAACGATTTCCATTTTCCTAAAAATATGCAGCTTGGTTTATGCATAAGTGTTTACACTTTTGCTAAAGTATATGATTGATTCAGGTTAAGTCTCACTGTTCTGGGCCTAGGTAGAACTTCTTCTTTGCTGTTGTGACCTTGCAGTGAAATTATCTAGGCTCTGTTCAAGTGCCTAGACAGACAATCCTGTGAAAGGATGATTATCTGAAGAGGAAGCTGATTAAGAGAGACCTCCAAAGGGTAGGGGCATCTCACTACCTTCAGCTGGGTTAGTGTCCAGTATAAGGTAGGCATCTGCACTCTATCATTAACTTGTAGAGAAGGATGGCTGGCTGGCTGGAATGTCCCCTTCTGTGACACTTATTTAAATCATCTGTCTTTGAGTGGAATAAACTGTCTTCTGGAGGGTTTTTATTTCTATAATCAATYGCTTAATCTTATTTTCAGATAGCAATGGTATGATGAAACAAACCCTACATTTTGCTTTAGTTTGATTAACAGACCAGATAACTTTAGAGCTGCTGTACTGAATCTGGGTGCTTTTAGRGTGGGTATCTTGGCTTACAGAAGGATGGGGAAGACTGCAAGGACAGGGGGCAACTGCACTGCACACATCCTGCATCAGAGCACCTGGTGTAAGCTGCAAGTGATGCAGTGCTGGCAGATTCACATTAATATCGAGTTGACCTAAAATGAAATGTTTTTATTCAACTTGACAAGTTGAAATATATAGAATCCAGTTGACTTGACCCAGAAAGATGTATTTTGCTTACATTTTCCCTATGGAAATTTGGAGCATTTCTGGAAAATAAATTTAGCCCCCCCAAACATTTTCCCACAGAAAACAGCTTTTCACTGAAAAAGAAAATAAACAAAAAACAACATGTTGATGGAACATTTCCAATATATATTTCCAATTTTAGTGCACACATAAAAGGGGCCAAATTGTTTTAAGGCCATTTCCAAATGCAGTCTATCCGCAATCTCTGAGCACCAGTTTTTGTAGCATCATATCTTTGGAAAGTTATGAAATATTTATCACATTCATAAGTTTTAAAATCCCCACATAAATAGACTCTGTTTTATTCTGTGTACACTGGCCTGTGCTACGTTAAAGGGCAAACCCATGGTAAGAGTAGTCACCCTTTGGACATTCGGCAGACATTAAACTCAAACTCACGTCTGAAGCTGTTAATATGTCTGATTCCAGGTTCTTTAAGTGTTCAGCTTTATATCACTAGCAAGTCGAAAGGAGATGCAAATGATAATTCCTAAAGTGTGAAAAAGAATTTGGCTGTTTTTAGATGAGCTGCAATCAAGTTTTCTTGGAAATAGGTACATTTTGGAGAGAAGGGAGGGTTGTTGCTCTCCTCCCCCAACCTCCGCTGGAAGTAACTAGCTTATTGCATTTTACACCCAGGTGTTTGCCATAGAATCTGACACATAACCGTGCCCTGGAAAACTATAAAACAATATAATTTATAGAAATAAACTGAGTGAGAATCATTATTTTTTATTGGTACCACTTAATGTGCAGAAAAAGCATACTTTCCAAAAATATGGAATAAACGTTCTGTTAGCCTTATTGGGTCCAAATGTTAGGGTTTAAATTATTTTACTATGCAAACTTTCTTTCATATCTTGGCAGTAGTGATTTCCATTTTTATTCCTTTGGTATCCATAATCTTATTAGAATCAAAAACATATGCTTTGAGATCATTGGACAGATCCCTTCTCTCACCCTGCCCCCTCCTCTCCACTTTAAAAAATGCCCCGAAAAGACTGACATCTACTATGGAGAATAACAGGAATGGTATAGGAGAAAATGATGCAGACTTTTGAGGCTGAACAGGAAAGCAGTTTGAGAAGTGCAGTTTGGTTTTCATGCTTTTGATTTGCAAGTCATTAAAGGTGCAGAAGTCTCCAAGCCTCCCGCTGGCTGCCATTTGGAATCCCACTCTCTCTCCTATAACAGGAGACGCTTACACCAGGATCACGGATTTACAATATGAAAAAGAGTACAGTGGGATTTGAGCTTTATAACACTTCTGGGGATGCAACACTTGCTGCAACTCATACATCTAGATGTCAGGGAATCGTATCTGTRGGGCTGAAATGTTAGCTCATTGCTATGGATTTATGAATATCCCCTTTTTTTTATTAGTAGAGCAATGACAAATCTCTTAACATGCAAGCTCAATGGTTCGGGGAAATGTATTGCACATTTCACCTGGTTGCTTTAGATTCATGGGATACTCAGCAAATGACAAGGAGTTAGTGGCGTTTACTCAGATATTTTTCTATTTTTTCTATTTTCTATTTTCTGTTTTTTCTATCTTCTCTTTAAAGAAGCACTTAAATTTACATGAAGTTAGTGTTCATGAGAAGTGCTGGCCATAGGAACTAGAGGCCTAAGAAAATGCTTTTTCTTTTTCTCTTCTGAGGCAGTCAATGTATCCTTTAATCCTTCTGAGAAATATTCTATATGAAAGTAGCTTTTATTTATTCCAATGTCCAGATTAATGTGACAGAAAGATGAATTAAACTGATTGCAACTATTCTGRAAGCTTCACAAAAGTGTGACTCAAAAGATAGGCTTAAAAAGAATTACAAACATACAAACTACATTGATTCACTGTAGAAATGCCCRAATCATCTTAATTCTGCTTGGTAGTAATGCCATACCTCACATTTGTCAGTAAATATAACTCAAACTGATTTTTTAAAGGAGTTCTCTTTTACTGAATTGTAGCTCATCAACTAATGGTGCTTGGAAACATCACTAATGATCAATGAACTGATGCTATAACTTTGGAAAGGACAGACATCTTTTAGCCACCATTGTAGACAGGCAACTGGACCCTGACAAAAGTAAGGAGTAGCAATTTGTGCTGCTTAAAGTGTCCATTCTCTCAATAAGAAAWATGCAGACCTGCTCTGTGACTTGAATTTTGTTTTCAAGCGAATGAAGAATCCCCACTAGTTTCACATAGGATGCTAAATGTCTACTAAACCTGCAGGATTTTCAGGACTTTCAGTCTCTTCTGATAAAGCCCAACTCAGAGATGGTAATTAGGAGGTGACAAGCACTGAGTTGCTTTACTGATTGATCCACAGTGTTATCTAGGCATCTTTCAATATAATTTGTGTTATGTGTTATGATTTTGGTGCTTTGGGGAACTAACCAAGGCTCAAAGCTGTCCTCTTTAAGATAGCATTGAGCTGTATAGTTTCATTTGAGGCATCATTTATTCTTCTTGGTTCAATATTGGAAGTTGTGATTAGTGTTACGCCTTGTACTTGCCATGTATACATAAAGAAGGAATTATTTGAACCTGATGTAACCAGCACAATTTAATCCACTTTTAAAATGGATTCACCCTGCTGTGAAAGTGGAACTTTTAATCCAGAAAAACACATATATGATCAGAAGGGGAACTGTACCTTTGTCTTAGGAACTACAGTATCAAAAAAGAGCAGAGTTGCCCCAAGCACCCTTTACAACTAAAAAATGAGGCATAAGTACCATGGCCTTGGATCTTATCACTTCATTTTACACACCTGATGTTGGAGCATGCCTCTTTTATGGAATACCCAGGCACCTCCAGAAAATGGAGGTTCCTCTTTCTATGAGGAGTGGCTATCCAAAGTGATGCCTGATTCTTATATGTTCCCTAATTTGTAGCCCTTGTTATTTATATTATCTGCTGATTAAACTGAGAAAGATCAATCACAGTTTGCTTGAACTTGTCATGAACTAAGGCAGTTTGTCAAAATGGCATTTATGGCTGAACTGTGAGCTCAAATCAAATTTCTCAAAATGTTTACCTTAGACCCCCAAATCCGCATTTAGTCACCAAAATAAAAGCAGCATAATAGGTAGGTAAAGTAAAGCACATTTATTTTAGGGGGTACTAAAGCAGCTCATATACACATAATTTTAGGCACCTGAACTTGAACACATTTTTTTTTTTGTGGTATTTTTTGTTAAACTGTGACTTGGAGGCTAGTTAATTGAACATACTTTTTGCATGATGAAGAAATAATCTGAGCTATAAATAGGAACCTGTTGAAGATAATTAACAGTGATTTTTTTTCTCTTCCAGAAAACATCCATAAAAATAACAAAATTTAAACAAAAATATTTTGCTGAAAAGGAGTAACTTTTCCCGGAAGACATGAGGACTGGTTTTCATTAGTATGAACCATGGGAAATACTGCAGCTTCATCAGTGAAGGTCTGACATACGATTTTTATCAAAGGCACATTTCATTTACCCTAGGCTTATTCAGCACTACTTTTATACAATGTTCCCTACCAGCTGTTGTTGCTGCTGTTTGCTAGTAATTGATTGCTTTGTTCCTGGCCTGAACTATAGAGTCACTTAGTGCTTATGTTTATAATGGGCTACCTGTTTCTTCCCTTACCAAATACTAATTATGTCAAAAAAATATGGAGAGTCCCTCAACAAAATTTGGGATGCAGGTAAAAAGTTTGTCCTTTTGTTGCTTGATTTCATACTTCCCCACATAAATTATACTCAGTAAGTATTCCTGACCCTCTAAAATAACACTAACTTGGTAAAGTATGTGCTTCATTATGTATTGGCCACATATGTTCTATTTTTATCTCAGCAGTGAATCCAAGAAGTCAAATTACCCATTACTAATGGTCATGTGGCTGCAGTAGCTACGAGTCCAGAAACACAGAGAAAATGCTTGAAAATGTCTTTGGGAACACACAAGAAAAGCAAAAGTGTGTGCACTTTGCAGAAAACGATTAGATGAAGTAATCTAGATACATATTTTTTTTGAAAGATCTTTAAAGAATAGCTTTCATGGCCATTTTCTATATGGATTTTCATTCTGGCTCTGCTTAGTTCATCTGGGTTGGGATTGTATTACACAATTATGTCACTCAGACTTCAATAGCACTGCTGGCATGGCTAAAAGTGCACCAGCATGTGTCAAGACCATGAAAAAGGACAAGCTATGATCCTTTTCTAGTAGACGGATGTTTTTTCATACTTACTGAAATGGTCAGGGTGTTGATTTTGAGGATTCAGTGATACATACTATAGAAGTGATGAATTCAAGCAGAGAAGTAAGAGCAGCACTTTAATGTAAGATTTTTTTTTTCTTGCTAAGATTGCTTTTTTTTTTTTAATAGCTGCCTTTTGCAAAGGTCAATGAGCATGTGACATGTACGTACATTTAATTTTAATCAATGGCTATAGATGTGCACTTTATGTGCCTGGCCAGCATTCCTAATGTCCATGCTACTCCCCCCATTCTTATGATTGGAGGATCATTATGGAGGATCTCTCCTCCATATCAGCATTCTGGTAACTTATGGACAAATATTACAGCACATGCTCAGCCTAAGCAGTTAGGAAGTAACTCAGCTATGTTAGTATTTCTGGTAAAAGAGTAAGAGAAATCTTCATTAGAATATAAGCATCACATAGGAAAGCAGCAGCAACAAGTTTTCTCAGAGCTTTATGCATATATATTGTACAACATAAAAAATTCTCCTGAATTTTCTTAAAGAAGGCAGTGATTCTATAATTAGATTAGGTCTCAGTATTTCCCTCTACTCAGCTCTGATGAGGGCGCACYTGATCTCTAGGTGATCTCTAGAGGTCTCTTCCAGCCTTAACCATTCTGTGACTCTGTGATTTATCAGGACTGATAAATATCATTTTTCAATTCTCCAATTATTTCATTCCTAGTTGATATACTGTCTAGAATAAAAATTATCAAATGTTGAAGGGATAGTTCAGTAGCAGTTCAGTTCCCTTTCCTACAGTAGCAGAAATCACAGAATCACAGAATTTTCAAGGTTGGAAGGGACCTCTAGAGATCATCTAGTCCAACCTTCTTACTCAAACAGGGACAGCGAGAGCACATGGCACATGGTGGTGTCCAGGCGAGTTTTGAAGACCTCCAGAGAAGGAGATTTCACAATCTCCCTGGGCAGCCTGTTCCAGGGCTTTGTCACCCTCACAGTAAAGAAGTTCTTTCTCACATGGAGATGAAACTTCCTGTGTTTCGATTTACACCCATTGCCCCTTGTCCTATCACTGGCCACCACCGAGAAGAGCTTGGCCCCTTCCTCCCTACATTCATCCTTCAGATATTTATACCTATTGATCAGATCCCCTCTTAACCTTCTCTTCTCCAGGCTAAATAGGCTCAACTCAGTTTTTYCTTATAGCAGAGATGCTCCAGTCTCTGAATCATCTTTGTTGCTCTCCACTGGACGCTCTCAAGAAGCTCCACGTCCCTCTTATACTGGGGAGCCCAGAACTGCACACAGTACTCCAGGTAAATGAGTACTAAACAATATACTGTTAAGAGCTGGTTTAAAACAATTTATATAAATAGTTTAAACAAGTTAGCTTAAAAAGTTTTAGGTATAAGATCTGGACCTAAATAAGCAGGAAAAAAAAAAGTTCTTCAGGGTTCTAACCACAAGAATTTAATAAAGATTATTTTCCCTTCATGTGCATCCAAAGAAAAAAGTGAGAGAATTTTTGAATTAGAGTAAATAGAATTTACACAGGATGTGGTCCTGCCTTGAAATTTCAGGATGTAAACCTCTCTGTAAAAGGAATAATCAATCCACCAGCTTGTAGTTAGACACTGATCAAGGAGTGGTTTACCTGATCAATGTGTAAATATCAAATCAAAACGATCTGGCTGAAAATGGGATTTGGCTATTATTAGTATTATGGGTCAGCACCTGGAGTGTCATAACACCTCGATGATTCTTGTGCAGGACTCATCAGAAAACACTGGAAAAATGTAGGAACAAAGTACATTTTGTAGTCATGGAAATTGATGTAAAATATCCAAAAAACACAATGCAGATACAACAGGTGCTAAAGAGTGCAATTTGGAGTAGCGTGAAAAACAAAAGAGGGAAGAAAAAATAATAAAAAAAAAACTTGTCATTTTTTTTCCTGGTCTTCTTGAAGCTCTTCTTGTATTAAAGGGTAAATAACTTTGCTGAGACATTTCACAATTCATTTCACAAAAGGGTCAAATTTCATATGAACTTTTTCTTGAAGAACATTCAGCCACTAGGTGGAGGTGCATCATTTTAGCTCCATGCTAAAGGCCACTGCTAGATCCCTCTGTCTCCACCTTTGCTTCCCACTCCTACCTGGAACACAGTTTTCTTTAAGAACTATGTATCTCGAGCCTTTTACTAGGTGTATTTCATAATACTACAATAATAAAATTGTGTAACAGCGATAGGACAGTGACTTCATGCTTTAGGGAGAGAGCAGTATTTGGTGATGTCTCATTTATGGACAATAGASACGTAGATAAATGAACTTCAGTGAGCTGCTTATTGCAGGGTAATGTACAGAAGAAGCCAGTAGTTATAAACGTAAGTACTTTCTTCAAAAACAGAAATATGGAGGAAATCACTGAAGTTGGAAAGGAAAAAATTATACTCAGTCATCTAATAGATCACCCAGAAACTGCAAGAGAATTTCCTGCAGTACTTTATAGTTGAGTGAGCTCATGAGCTCATGACCCCATGAGCAACTTTATAGTTGAGTGAGTCGAAGAGCCCTGGAACAGGCTGCCCAGGGAGGTTGTGGAGCCTCCTCCTCAAAACCYGCCTGGATGCCACCCTGTGCCACATACTCTAGGTGTCCCTACTAGATGATTGAATTGCTGGGTTGGACTAGATTATCTCTAGAGGTCCCTTCCAACTTTAACCATTTTGTGATTCTGTGATAGTTAAAGCCTGTGTTAATAATAAGTTGGCAGTCTAGGGTTTTTTGTATACACTGCTTTTCCTGTTGTCCATTTTTGTTTTTTTCTATTCTGGTTTAGATACAGAGTTTCCCTTCCTTTCTATTTCTAGCAAATTAATTCTTATTCAACTAAATGTTTGGTCCTGGCCTAAATTGCAAGCAAATAATTTGAGGAAATTTAGTTAAAAATGAGCGGCATTATGCTCTTCACAGTGGCTACAGCAATAAAATTTATACTTTAAGCCTGGCTTATGCACCTTCCATTGAGYGCTAAAGTTTAAGTCAAGTTTTAAGTAGACTGGATCAGCAGCTTTAGAGGACTGAATGTCTAAAATGAACGAATATTTCTTCAGCAGAACAACCTAAACAAACACCATTTGTACAATTTCAAGATATACCAGAGCTTGTTATAGCTCTGAGTTGGTGACAGACCAGAATCATAGAATCATAGAATCATAGAATCATAGAATGCCGAAGGTTGGAAGGGACCTCAGAGGTCATCGAGTCCAACCCCCCTGCTCACGCAGGGTCACCTAGAGCACGTGGCACAGGGCTGCATCCAAGCGGGTTTTAAAG
>NW_020455632.1:4147197-4245780 GCF_003342845.1 Nothoprocta perdicaria
TATTCCTCCCCAAGTGCAGGACCTTGCACTTGCCCTTGTTGAACCTCATGAGGTTTCTSGCCGCCCAGTCCTCCAGTCTGTCCAGGTCCCTCTGGATGGCAGCACAGCCCTCAGGGCTATCAGCTACTCCACCCAGTTTGGTATCGTCGGCAAACTTGCTGAGGGAGCACTCCAGCCCTTCATCCAGGTCGTTAATGAATAAGTTGAACAGGACCGGACCGAGAACTGACCCCTGGGGGACACCAGAAAGTTTCATCAATATTATAGCAAAGTTTAACAATTTTGGTCAGGGATCTGGTCCTGCATTTCTGGCCCTTGGTGCAAAACAGGACACATACCTAAGAGGAAAAGATACCCCTTCTCCATTAAGTCAGTCTGTAAGGTAGCCACTAAATATTCATTGCTATGAATATTTACAATTACTATGTGATTCTTATAATAATGAAGATACTCGTAAATGTAAAGGTGGATGAATAAGTCTGTAAATAATACATTTCCTCTTGGCAAGATAAGAGCCCTCCCATCTCTTTGGTATTTTTTTTTTTTCATTTTAGCCATGGCCCATGTTCTTTGTTTTCTTAATCATAGAACAACGGAATTTAATGTGTACAAAAACGTAATCTGAAGAAGACATACAAGAAATTCCCAAATTAAACATGCCTATCTGAAATGAATCTAAAATGTTCTAAAAAATCTGATATAACCTTTATACAGTACAGTTTCAGAGAGTTAAGGACAGAAAAGTACATTGTCTGATGTGCACACCAACGTTCACTGCCTTGTTCTCTGAGTGCAGGGAATTAAGTAAGACTAAGGTATTTTACTTCTCAAGAGGAGTAACATAACAGTTGAGAGCACTGAGAGATGAAGGTGAATCATTGTCTATGTGGGGATCTGTTGAGGTTGTACCTCCTTATGGGAAAGCTTAAAGGATAAATATTCATAATTATTTATGTAATTTCCTAAACTTTAAGAAGATTGAAAGTCACGGAAGATCTCACTCTGTGCAACTCACTATTTCTGCTTTTTTTTGCTAGCAGGATCGAAAGAGCTCCCTGTAAAGAGCACCCTGTTCCATTCCTCTGCAACCCTCCATGCTCTTTCCATGTGCACTCCTAGCACTAAGAGCCCAGGAAAACCCAAGAGGATCCCAGGGTTTGTTAGGACAGATTCAACTCACTGATGTTTTGATTTATTAATAAAATGAGCCSTTTGTATTCTGTGTTGTCTCTCTGTCCTCCTAGTGTCTTGGATTATATTGAGACCACAGCATCCTTCCTGCTATTCAAGTGAAATCCTCTACAATATTCCCTAATGACCTTATTTATCTCTTAATAAACAGTGTATAATATCTATTCTTGACTATAGCTGTGTTCTGAAGGCAGGAATTCCTGTGAGCACTGGATGACAGCATATTTGGGKTAATACAAGATCATACAGAACTAAAATGAATATTGTATAATGGTGGATTTCCTAATTATCTTTATGGGAGGGTATAACCAATTAGGTCCATGTCCCCATTTGCGGTAGCTCTTCTTTATTTAAATTCCTTACATCTAGCTGTGCTTCAGAAAGTTTACTTTTGTTTATTTATTTATTTATTTAGTTAGTTAGTTAGTTTGTAAATCATTACATCTCAATATAAAGCTAATATTTGAAACTAAATCACCAGGTGGAATATTATGAAGGTTCTCAATATTTTGCAAACTTGATGAAATGTTTTTTCCAAGGTGTCACGGTTTAACTGAACAAATATTTTGGCTTATTCATCCTCCAATGCGCAGACATAAATGATAATGTTTTCAAAGGTTAAATTGTTTGGCTTCAATGAATTTGTCTCCATATCCACCATATTGAATTCCATCATGATTTCATCAACAAGATTCAGAGTACCTCACTTTTGCCCTCTCCACAAGGTATCTTTTTCATTTGTGAGTTCCTATACTGAATGATCTGGTCACTTTTCCATCTTCAGGAAGCTGATTGAGTATTTCTGCATTTCAATATGGCTGAAAAAATAATTCAAATGGGGAATTCACAGAATGAGCTCTCGACCTGGACTACTCAGCATGTTTCTATCTTTTCCTTATTCAAGTCTTTCCTTAGAAGACCTGTTAAGCCCAGCCTATTTGTACCTATCCTTCATAAGCAAAAAGTCACTGTTTGGTTCTATACTTTCTTCAAAACTGCCCTATGACATTGGCTTATTCAAGGCTGCCTCAGAAACTTTCTGATACTCTGCAGATACACTGTATTATTCTGCATCCACTTCTTTAGCTACCTTGGTCTATTTCTTTTTGGCACCTCTGAGAGATCTCGTCTCTTGTTCTCCCATACCAAAACACTGCTTTAAAAACTTTCCTTCTCCGCTCATTGACAAGCATTCTAGTTTGTATGTAAGAAAGAACCAAATTACACTGCTCATGATAATTCAGAAAATAAAAATCTATATTTTGAGATCCCTTAAAATTCTTGATATGGATCTGCAGTGAAATCTCTCAGGGTATCTAACATTTTCCTTTTATTCTTTTCTTTCTTCATAGAATGCAACTCCATGATATACCAATGTATTTTTTACATTTTCTTTTGACATTTTATAAAACAATGTAAACAAGTATCTGCCAGGTGTATTTAGGTAGAATTGCTCTCATCTTTAGGGGAGGAGTTGGAATAGATGATCTCTTGATCATCAGCAGACCCCTGCAGCACCATGTTCTGTAAGTCAGTGATTTATTATCTTAAGGATTTTTCACTTATATTGATTTCGAGCTCTCCCCTGAAAAAAATACTAAAAAAGTAAGTGGGACTAAGGAAAGAGGTGCATAAATGTGCAGCTTAGTTGATAGGTTCCCCAAATTCTTGCAGATGTCCGCTAGTTATATTATAGGTGATCATCTTTTCTTTGTAAACCCCTTATGCCTCATTCATGTGACATGGAAACAATTACATGAAAATGCAGATGTAGATTCCAGTAATCTCTTTGGAATAGATAAATAGACTTTGAAATAATTTACAAATGATGCACAAAATCTGTGGGCCATCTGCTCACTGTTGGGGAAGAAAAACATGTTTCTCCCAACAGGCTTTTTATATACAGAATTGCTCTTTTCACACAGCAAGGAGGAAAACAATAGATAGCCAGCAATCTGGAATGTAACTCGCTCACACACACTTGGAGCCCTGCACTCTGATCATCTCTGGTGAAAGCAATTAGGGCAAGAACTGTGTATATATTAAGAAACCTCTTTTTCTTCCACCACATGTGCAGCCAGGGCTAAGACCACTCACAGCCAGACTTGTCTGTGTTTTCTGCTTCTCCAACAGCAGATGAATGGAGGTGAATGTAGGAGTATGGGAGAAAGCCAGGTGGAGTTATAGAAACATGAATTAGGCAGTACTACCTCTGCTGCAGTAACTGTACCTAGCAAGAGTCCTATAAATTTGAGCTCAGTTGCTTCAAGTCTTATCCCAGTACCTTGTGAAGCACTGCCTTTTCAAGTCACAGAAAGGTATATCCCTCTAAATCCTTTATATGGGGTGCCTAACGTAAGAATATTCTTTAATTTGGAAGTAGAAAATATTTTTTTTTCCACGCGCAGCCCTTGTATTAGCTGTTTCAACAGTTAAAATTCCTTTGAATTAGTGACATGTAGACTGCTCTCTAAGAATAATGTCTTAGAGTTCTTTTGTATGATTTTTAAACATGTAGATCACATAAATATTCCTGGCGTTTGCACAAGCCAAGTCACAGCATTCTTGGTGGCAAAATTGTCAGCCTCAACTCTGCTGATGTAGAGGGTAGTCTTCTACTGTGAGTCATAGTCTGCACGTGGCCATATCAGCGCTTCAGATTTTCTTGACAACCCCATCTGTGTCTGCTGGCAATGCTCGCTAGCTTTGACCAGAGTGGAAACAATTCAGTGTGATTCTGAGGCGTTTATAAACTGTTTGCCAAACAGCAAGATTTCCAGCAAGAAAGTGGCTTGCCGCAGCTGACAGTCACATTCTTTCTGCTAAGGAGATCCCACTGAAAAGTCCTGGTGTGAAAAAGATGAATTAGAGGGTTGTCAAGATTTGATGTGAACTATAGGAGGKAAAAGGGATTTTGGTATTGGGTGGGAGGTCAGGTGAGCTATCAACACATGCCACCATTCTGGCTGAATGGTGTCTGGCTGAATTCTGGTCTTCACGGTGAGACAAGAATGGGCATGGCAGACATATGGGTTGTATACTGCCCAATATGATGCATGGTCTTCATGTGGTGTTGCACATCAATCAACCAAATGTGAATCAAGGGGGCCAGAGTGGAGTCCAATATCCTGATAATTTGTTGCATAGGTCGATGGCAGGGGCCTGAAGAGCAAGAGTTCAAGACACCCAGGTAGAACCAGAATGCTCAGCTAGTAAATCATGCTAACGCACTAGATTATTATGGGTCTTAATTTTGGCAGTCAATTTTATGAGATGTCACAGGATGTCAGTGTCCTACTAGGAATGAAATCAAGATAGTCTGAGTGCAGCACACGTTTCCTCCCTGCAACATTAATCTCCTGAATTCTATAAGCTTTTTTTGAGTTTGAAAAACACACTAATGATTTTAAAGCATTCATCTTTTATAGCAGTGTGGGCAATAATAAAGCATGACTGACCATATCAAAATTGGTAGCAAATGACCTGAGACTGAGTGTTAAACCAGGCATCATTGGAGATACAGACTTTTAGAAAGACTGATGATGCAAAAATTAAAAAAAAAAAAAAAGGTTATATTTTGGAACTTTAAGACAAGTTTCGCAACTGGGACCTTGAAGAATAAGCCTTCCTATCACACTTTCCCTGAGCCCTTGGGCTGTGTTTTCCACTCACCCAAATTTAAGTGATTACTTACATGACCAAATTTGGAAAAATATATTCAAAATCTCAGTCTCTGTCCAGTGACAGAAATGTCCAGGAACAACATCTTCCCACTTGCCAAATCACATACGCTGCAGAAAATTGCACTGAGCTCAATCTTATATAAGTAAATGCTTATCAGTGTGCACTAGTATCATACAAGGAAAATTAGTACTATTAAGATTCATGTTTGTTTATGGTATGAAGGGATAGATTTTGTCCTGCTCTGGCCACCAAGTATTACTTAATTTTGTGAAAGATCTTAATCTTAGACTAAAATAACTAGTCTGGTAGATGGATTGATAAGATAACGGGACAAGGGGATCTTACCTTGGCTCACATTTATTTGAAAGGCTCAAAGAAAAGAGCTATTTAGATCATTTGCAAATTGTGATTGGGAATCTGTAGTACAGCAGTGTTACCACATAGCATTCCCACATACGGTTTTTGTTATCCATTGTCTGTTCAAAGTGCTAGACACTGGCCGTGTGACTCCTATAAAACTTTCTTTTGTAATTTATTTATCTAGGAAACCACAGTTTACACTCAATGTCTGGTTTCCAGTGAAGTCTTGCTTTTATTTCCAGCTGAACTTGCTAAGGCAGAAAGAGGTCAAACAACTAGCGAAAGGTCACTTTTGATATTAGCCAATGGCTCAGGCAAAATCATCACCCAGCCCTCCTTCTGTCTAATTTTTTTTTTTTTTTTTACTCTGCTGTTCTTTAAGTCACCTGTTTAAATTGTGTTAAACTGTGTCCTTAATGGAAGTTATAAGGCAAAAATCTCTTCACATTGCTTCAGAGAAGTACTTCATTTCCATATTTGAGGAAAACTCAGAGGGTAGATCTTGACAAGACCACATTGTAGATACCGACCACATCCTAGATGTGGGCATATTCTAATATACAGTTGTGGTGTACTAGTTGTCCAGATCCAGACAACAGAACAAAAGGACCAAAGGTAAAAAAGCAAKGGTTATACAGGAGCAAAGTCAAAGAAAAGCAATGTGATAAGCTCTAGAGGGGCAAGGTCGAATAAAAGCAATGTGAGAAGTTCTAGTATTCAGGCTACAGATGAAAGGAAGAAGAGCTACATACTTTAACTATGAAGTTATCCAATCATGTGCTTAATTCTATTCCAACAAAAGAAACCAAATCTTCTAATTAGATAGCAGCAGTCATAAGAGAACTAACAGTATAAAGAACAGAAGAAAATCAAGGAGGATGCTTCTTGCTAGAAAGGTTCCATTCAAGACTTTCCTGATTTCATCCTAGGGTGTAAATGAGTACCATTTCCATCTCTGTCCAGTGTGGGAGAAATGACCAAWGTGGGAAGACTTCAGTGAGTGATGTTTAAACAGCAAAGAAAAGCATTAAGGAGCATGAAGACCATAGATCCTGACAATGGAACAATATGCCATTCAATAAAGAGATAAGAAATCAAGAAACAAAAATAGAAGGAAAGAGAAAGTTTTCTTTGATTGTAGCAGAAAATCCTTTTAACAAACTTCTCTATCTCCTGCAAGTGTTTGTCAATAAACAATTCCTCTTATGAACTTGATTTCTTGAAGAGGAAAATAACGCCATTTTAGAAGTCAAATGTGCTGGTAAGTACTCTAGTCTTAATTGTTTTTCCTTGCTTCCATACCAAGAGTTCTATCACATTTGTGGTTACACACTATATATGCTGATAATTCCAGAGGAATCACAAACCTGATTTGAGTGACTCAAAAACTGACAAGTTTAACTCAAAAAATGACAAGTTTAGTTTATTCAGTTTATTTATTTAAAAATGTTGTTTTGTTTGGTCTGTTTCTAAGTTTTGGAATTGTTCCCATCTGCTTGCAGTGCCAAAACACCTAGTATCTCGCCCTATATCCCAAATCTTGCAAATGTACAGGAAAAGATCATTCAGAACCTTGTTTCCAGAGCTCTCCTATCATTTCTAGCTTCATCAGTCCTCATTCATTTATGTCTTAATCATGAACAAATCTCCTCTTTCCCCTCAAAAGACATATATTGTTAGTTATTCCCCTACTTTTCTAATGTCATTTTTGTTCCTCCTAGATCTTCAGAAGATAGACATTTTCCTCTACCATAACTGCCTCTCCATTCAAACTAAGGAGTTTGAACATCTTCGGAGTCCGTTGTTCTTTCTTCCATGAGGAATGGTGGAGGGACTATGAGTCAGCAGTGTGCCCTTATGGCCAAGAAGACCAATGGGATCCTGGCCTGCATCAGGAGGAGTGTGGCCAGCAGGTCAAGGGAGGKGATCCTGCCTCTCTACTCAGCTCTGGTGAGGCCGCACCTGGAGTACTGGGTGCAGTTCTGGGCTCCCCAGTATAAGAGGGATGTGGAGCTTCTAGAGAGGGTCCAGAGGACAGCGACAAAGATAATTAAGGAACTGGAGCATCTCTCGTATGAGGAGAGACTGAGTGAGTTAGGCCTGTTCAGCTTGGAGAAGAGAAGGCTGAGATGGGATTATATTAACATGTATAAATACATGAAGGGAGAATGTAGGGAGGAAGGGGCCAAGCTCTTCTCATTGGTGGCCAGTGACAGGACAAGGGGAAACGGATATAAGTTGAAACAGGAAGTTCTATCTCCAGGTGAGGAGGAACATCTTTACTGTGAGGGTGACAGAGCCCTGGAACAGGCTGCCCAGGGAGGTTGTGGAGTCTCCTTCTCTGGAGGTCTTCAAAAGCTGCCTGGATGCCACCCTGTGCCACATGCTCTAGGTGTGCCTGCTTGAGCAGGAAGGTTGGACTAGATGATCTCTAGAGGTCCCTTCCAATTTTGAATATTCTGTGATTCTGTGACTAGAAGAGCCAGACTTCTAGAAGAAGTTACTCTCCAAGAAGCTGTGGGTCTTTCTGCTTTCTCCTCTATCCTGCAAGAACAAATTTCACTCCTCAGTGGAGTGGGAAAGAAGCCAGCTTTCCCTCATTAGCTCCTCTTCCCTGGGGCCGGAAGAGTGGCATGTGATAAACAGTGAGGGCAGGCTGCTCTTGCTGTGGTCGTCATTTTTGCCTAGCTGAAATACTCTAGCTTCCCTCTCAAAAATCATGTTTGCTTTCTGGTGTACAAGAAGTTATGAATCGTGTCTCTACAGAGTGCACTGATAAACCATATCGCCATCTACATTTGCAACAGTGAGCCTTGGTGAGAACRAGATCCTATTTTTCTCCTCTTCGCATGATCCACACCACCTGTCAGAGGTCAGTATTGTTTCACAGCAGGGGTATGCCTTCACTGATAGCCAGGCTACTGTTTTCGGGAAGAGTTCACCACATAATAATTAACCCGAAGCTGCAGAATGTGTTAGGTCATAGGAATATCTGTGCTGGGATTGGAGGCCCATCTTGCTGCTCTCCTGTGCCTGACAGCTGCCAATACCAGCTGTTTCCTGTTGCAGATCTACAACATCACTGAACATCACAGAATGTTTTTAGCAGGGAAGGGAAATGTCCAAAGGAAGCAGACAGAATGAAAGGAAAAAAAGAGTTCACTCTGGCTGCTGGCACTGTAAAAAGAACCAGGACTAATTTAGGAGAGAAATACAGAAATGGTTAAACATTGCAAATAAGATGTTGCTGCTTCTTGCTGTGTTTGTGTCATCTCCATAAACTCTTTCTTTATTTGGATACAACTTTTTATCTTTCTGGGAAGGTGAATGAATGGTGATAATTTCCAGAATTTGAAACAATTCTTAGGCTATTTTCAAGATACAGGAGATACAAGAGATTTCAACATATATATATATATATATATATATATATACACGCACACACATATACATAAATATATATGTGTGTGCGTGTATATACATATGCATTTCCATACTTTTCAATTCTTTTTTCCTGATTTGGAGTGCAGTCCTGTGGTCTTTTCTCTTGCAAATTGTGCTAGTGACTCTGTTATACGTTATAAATACAAAATCATATTAAGACTGACTGAGCTGCTAGACAAGTGGTAGTTACTATCTGTTAACAATGAAAAAAAAATGAAGCAGAAAGTAGATTTGATTTACCAAAGAACACTTGACATTGCTATAGCAGATGCTATAGTCATCCTTTCAAACAAAAATTCTGGAAAATAGAACCTGTACTATTTTTATATTGCTTTGGTAGTACAAAATGCCACAAGATCCTGAATTAAAATTTTAATTTAATTTAGATTTACTAAATTTAAATTTAATTAAATTTAAAATTTATTAATTATAATGAAGAAGAAAATTAAAATATCTTAGCCTCCTCCTCTCTTCTTTTGTGTACATGTATTACAATGTAAATTTTTCTAAGGTATATACCAGAAGTTAGGATCTGTTATTACTTCTATATTTCAAGAAATACTGTTGTAATTAGGACTATGCAGTAAATTGATTCATTTTAAGAGGAAGAAGCTCTTATTTGATGCATAAAAAAAGAAACTATTTGTGAACTTATAAATGTTTTTGTTTTTAAATGTTCATTGTGGAGGAAGGAAGGTTTTGTCATTGATGTAAAGACTGAACTGGGAGTTGGAAGACCTGGGTTCAATTTGCAGCTCTTCACAGACTTCCTGTGTCACCTTGAATAAGCCATTTACATTTCCCAGTTCTTCTCTTTCCTCTCATCAAAAAAAGAAATAATTATATCATTTTTAACATTGCAGGAGGTTCATGAGAACTGACTTAAGAGAGAAATAACCTTTTGGAAGATTCTGGCTCTCAGAACTTACTCCATAGCCTCATGTCCTCAATATGCTCAGAGCATTAAACTTCAGAGCACTCTGGAGGGTCTATCTCATGTCATCTGCATATGAAGAATTATATTAAAAAAGCTGGGTGGGAGTGCTTCCATTACTTGGTATTGTGCATCTGGGAAGGTTGATTTCTGTCATCTTTACATTGATGCTGATGTGAGCTGGGATCACAGTTGCGAATGTCAGTTCTTATTTAAGAGTTTTTCTGGTTTCTCCGAATATCTGCAGCAAATTAAAAAAAAAAAAATTAATAATATCTGTAAAGGGAACTGAAACTCTTGGAGAGGTCTTGTAGAGTTTCGTACATTTGATTTTTTTTTTTTATATGTCATTAAAAGTTTGTAATAGATAGGATCTTCTGGTGAACAATTTTTCTTTATTTGTTAACCGACCTTAACTTTCCTTATTCATTTGCAAACCTTTGACATCTATCAGGATATATTTGCAAGCAGAGTATAATTTGTAAGTATCAATGCATGTATATATTTAAATGCATGAGTGTGGTTTTGAACATGTAATATATATGCATGAAGTTGCCTCTGAGTGCATGAACTTGTATATGAAAGTGGGAACAATAATTTTTGTATTGCAGCTGTGGCTGTTTTCAACATCAAAGCGAAATGAAAACAGTAAAAGTAAAAGAAAAGAAGGGGAAAAAAAAAGAAACATAAACCAAAACTATTATTAGAGAAGAACAAAGGAACTGATCCCACAGACAGTTTTCCAACAGCTGGCAAGGTTCATCAGCTATTTTTACTGGTCTAATGCCATTTCTGTTAACTCTGTCTTTTTTCTGTTTTGTTTTCTGTATTTTTTTTTGTGCCTGAGTATCACTTATGGTTGGATTGATTTCAATTACGCAGGTGTATGTGTTAAATAAAACCATACTGAAGTAAAGGAAGTGCAAAAATCAGCACCTTCAACAGTTCTGTAGGGATTTGTTGCCTTGATCTGCAAGGCAGGTGGCCTTTAGACAATATACATTTAACAACTGGTTCAGCATTTCAATTAGCCTCACTGGATTTTGTCATACTGTAAAGCCAATCTCCAAATAAGCACCTACAGTTCCCTTGTCTCAGTGAGATGAGACCACAAATCTACCAGTCACTGATATCCATAAATTATACTATTCTTCAAATGGTCAAAAATGATTTCAAAATCATGGGACTAAATAAAATTGGATGCAAATTATGGAGATTATTGGATCAGGATGCAAATTATGAGAGTTGGCAATGATGAAGTCGCATCCTCCCCTTCTTCTGATTCTTGAGTTGACTAAAAGAGACGGGCTTGCAGCATTCCGGTGAAGCTGTGCATATAGAAGTTTCTTCTATAAATGATTCCTGCTGAAGCTGCTTCTCTTCTTTTCATGGGACTGATGAAAGCATGTAACTGGTAGCAAAGATTCTTCACCACCAATTACATTGTCCCAGGAATAGATTCAGTAAGATAAAACTGAGAGACTATTTTTAATAGTGTTCTTATTAAAGAACCTTAGCTCTGTAAAAAATGGAATCTGTATATGAGAGGGCAATAATTTATGCTTAAGGTTTTGGAATTAAATTGACTAGAGCAAAGTAGCATTCATAGACAGGGTATGATATGAACAATAAAAACTGCTTTTTTCTCTCCTGGGAATATTTTCTGATATCTAGTGGGGATACTAATTTATTAAACGACAAAAGTGGAGAAATAGCAAAAATAAATTAATGGTATTGGTATTGTTTGCCCATCTGTGACACTATGATTACTTTGTCACAAGCATTAAATTATCTCCATTTTGTCTAAGTTCAGAATTCCTTTTTGGGTATCTGTTTCTGGCAGGACTATGTCTGTAACATTTGTATCTGGAAACAGGAGGGAGATACTTACATGGTCTCTGGGAGGTGCAACCACTTCCAGCAAGGAATTCCTTAGCCTGAATGTTGAGTAGAAGCTACTTAAAACTAGCCAATAGGATAAACCAAAGTCAGAGTCTTGGAGATAWAATCTTTTTTTAAACTGAACCTCTTAATGCCTGGATGTCAATTAATCTTCTTCATCATTGTCTACGAGAAGGCAGTTCCTTCACCAAGGAACTTCTGACATCTCTATAAAAACATATGGAAATGAAGACTTGGCCTCAGTCTCCTTCCCAGTGGTAGGGATTCAAACGCAGAATTGCTGTTCTCTGAGTTACTTAATCTAATCAATAGCAATTAAGAAATCTGGCTATGGTATAGATAGGTATAGATAGGTTGTTCCTTAACTTGTGTATGGATTGTTTTGACCTCAGACTTGGATCAGCAATCAGCATGCTTTAAAGAAGTAGCAAGAACCTAAGTGTCCTGTAGTTCTTTCCCCAGGAGCTGAAATGGAGTCATAACTTAGGGCTACCTTTAATTTATATGAACTGAGCCCTTTCAAAAGAACGTTGTTAGATTTTGATCATGACCATTCTCAGGGTGAGTACATTTAGCTTTGGAATTACTTGATAACATGTGAAATAATATTTATATTGGCCTGTTATGAGAGGAAAACATGAGTATTTCAAACTGTGTTCCACATGTTTGCTTTTTAAATCCTCCTAAGCCAGCTAATTTTTACACTGAGTCTGTACATTCATTACTTGGTATCACACACTCAAAGAAAATGTCTATGGACTGGACCTAAGAGGTCATAATGACGATTTCCCTACACATACAGAATCATTCTCTGCAGAAATATTTGTTCTTTAGAGTTTTGTTTTGCCTTGTTTTAAGTAGCTGATCAATGGCTCTACCATGAGTTCCCTTGGGGAAGTGTTCCACTGGCTAGTAGACCTCATCATTAGAACACGATATTGCTGTTTAGACTATTTTTTTCCTGCATAGTTTTGCCCTGTATCATTTATTTTTTCAATTTACAATGATATCAGCTTCTTCAAGAATAGAGAAAATAAACATGTAAAACATCATCAAAATGTTGAGGATGACTAGATGTTATGCTGCCACTAGAGGAAATGTGAACCTTCAGAGTTAGGACTTGGTCATAGCTGGGGCTTGCCCACCAATCGGCGACTTGTGTCATTTTAAACTCAGTATGGTAATTTGCCTTGCCTCCTGCTGCTGTTCCAGAAGGGCCTGTGTCAGAGCTGTCAGGCTTACAACGATATTTCTGAGGGTGTCTCAAATGCCATTTAGTACTTGTTGATCTGTACCACAAGTCTCCATTTTAAGGACCCAAGTCTTATAAAGTAACGTAAGTATGTTAACACTAAATGTTAAATCTTATGAATAGTCTTAATAACAAGTTTAAGCCTAAAGCTGGGGTGATGTTCAGACTGAGGATGTCATATGTCTTAAAGTTTCTGAAAGGAAAAGCTACTTTACAACTTGTGTAGCTTCCAGAGCAAGATACCTAAACAAGCACCATTACAGTTACCTGAACATGGGCCTCTCTCTACTGGGACCTTTCTGGTGCAATTCAGTGACTTAAATATAACATCTCTCGCTATGTGAGCTGAATCTTTTTGGCAAAACCTAGTTGTCTACATATAAATGCCTGGTGCTGTCTGAAATGCCCTAGCATATCCCAACTAACCACACAGTCTGCGATACCTATAGCACAGCACAGGACCTACACAGGGTCCCAGGTGCTTCTAAAGTGCCTGGTGGAGGTAGGTGGAACACTATGTAGCACACGTGCTAGAAACCTATGTATGTACAGATGACACACAGTTTTTAAAGAATTTTATTTATTCAATTAATTTAGTAAACAAGGTCATTTTTGGTGTGTTTAATGCCTTTCACTTCCTGCAATGATGCATTAAGTGCATTCTAGTTTATAGTTGGGCTGGTAGTGGTTAAAAAAATAGCAATAGCAAACCTAATTCATATCTTGATACCCAATACCAATATTTCTATGCTTAAACATGATGGACTAGGAGTATCTGAAATATTTGCATTGCCATCTAGCTTTTCATCAAGCTGAAAAAACTGACTGGACATGGCTTCCTTTGACCCCTGAACTGAGGCAATTAAGCAACTACGCAGGGGTGCTCTTGGTATCACCTGAGATGAAAGCCAAAAATAGTGCTCAACTACTGCCTTCTGAAAGCAGATGCAAAATATGATTGGGGAACTTTGTTGTTTGGATGCTTATTTTTGTAAACTGAGCTTCCTCTATGTAGGTCATTGTGCAATACAGCAGTGATGAGTCCCAAGAAAGGGACTGGAACAGACACTTCATTGTCAATATCTGATAACTGCGTGCTCAGAAAGCAAGGTGCTTGTTAGGTAAGATTTTTTTCCCTTGATTATTGTTCAGCTTTTATTTGACCTTAGTGCAGTTAAACTGATTCCATATGAATAATTTGTGGTGTGTCTTTCAACTAATTTTGTTTCTAGAAGGTCCAACCAAAATTATTTTTGTTGGATTACTTAATTGGAGTTAGTCTGTGAATGTTATAATACATTCACCTTCTCCATGTCTTCATATCTGAGAGGGAAAATGCCAAATTTGTTCTGTTTTGCTTCATTGTTAAGAGTTACATTAGACTTTTTTTCCCTACCATATTTGGATGTGAAGAAAAAAAATCATGTAGGCAAAATTTCAGGCTTAACAAAGAAAAGTTTATTTGCATGACAAGAATAAATAAATTCAGGAAGAACAAGTCAAAGCTRTTTACTGCTTTAGTAGGGGATACAACGGTTATCAAGGGAAAAAAAAAAGTAAGCTTGCCTTGGTTTGCATATGAAGAGAGTTCTATTGATTTGCTTATTGTAAGAAAATGTTTTGCATATATTAAAAGTTTATATAATATAATAATTCAGAACTTGTTACCACAAACTCAACTTTGCAGTTAGTCATGTAATGATAGTTCTGAAATTAGAGGTAGAAATAAAAACCACACTGGAATTTTTCTGTCAAACCTAAGAAGTAAAAATCTACCTCTGGTGCAGAATGTGCCTTCTGCTTTTACATGAGACCTGCAAGGCAGAGTATCTGCATTGCTGTTGACCCTGAGCATTGCAAATCATGAGCTGCATCCTCTCAAAATCATAAGATTAAAAAAAATCATAAATCTGGAATTCACTTGATTTACTTTCTGTCATCAGAGCTGTTAGCTTTGAAGTCTTTAGGAGTTTCTTCAGGCTTGTCCTTTCTAAAAAGAAAAATCTAATGTTGGCAGTTAAACCTGGACAATAAAGTACCTCAAGAAAGAAAAAAATAAATAAGCATATACCCTTCTATTAATCATCCTTTATGAAAACTATAAGGGCTCAAGCTAATGTTTAGGCACTCATTCCCGAACCACATTTCACTCATGTAAAAGTGCATATTTATGTTTGCCGTATAACTTTGTTAACTCAGATAGGAAAATATTCTAGAATTTGTTGCAATGCTCCCTAATGTTCTAGTGTAATGCACTGTGCTATTTTTTGTCTTTGCAATCACTGCAAACATTATTGATTGATATTCACATCAGTTGTTGTCTCAGCATAGTGAAAAACTGAACTATATTTTCTTGACCGTTCTGACTAGGAATGGCAGGATTTCTGTAGCCTGGTTTATCTCTTTCAATCACCTGTATTTGCATTCTTGATAATCATGGCTGGTTGACATGTCCATAACAGAAAGTGCAGAAATTCAGTTTGGGTCAATTAAATATGGCCTTAAAATTGCCGGATGGGTAAATGCAGCTCCTACCCCACAGTGCACAGTGGCCCTTACCCAAGCCAGGAAAGGTTCTGGCCACCCCTGCAGAGCTAAGGCTGCATATGCATGAAAAACTACTTGTGAGGGTGCAACTGCATTGAATTTCCCCCTGCAGGACCAGAGATACGCATTGGCATGTGGTTTTCATGGCAATAACAGGAGCATCTTCTAACCCAACAGCTTGTCACTTCCAGGATTAAGCCATGAAAATTCATCCAAATTTCGTTTCTCCTACTCTCCACACAAATCCTTCTTGGCCATCTACTTACATGAAGGTTTTGACGAAGATAGGTGATATGGAGTGTGTATTGAAAAGGTATCAAAAAATAGTGCATATATGTATAGATGTCTTGAGGCTTTTCCCTTTTTGTCGTTCTGCAGAAGATTCTCAGAAATGCAGAAGGCTCAGAAAATTGTCTGATACAAAGTATTGTCTTTTCAAAATTCTATTCACTCAGGGTAAAGAAGAGCAAGTTTGCTTTCTTAAGTAAAAAATCTTTTTTTTTTTTCCTTCTTGTGAGGATAATTTTCACAGAAGCCCTCTGATGTGATCTTTGTAGCATTTGTCAGTGTTCTCTTTGTCTTGTTTCCAAAAGAAGAGATTAGAAATATTTTCTATATTTACAAGGTGTTCCTACCCAAAAGCTAATGAGAACACCAGCTAGCTGATATTATAAGTACTGAAACAAAATTGAATGAATTTTAGCTCCCCAAATTGATCCAAGTATACTTTCTTCCTCCCCAAATATGCAAAATTACTACATATGTACTTATAATATGAATATTATAGAATTACAGAATCAGATAATAGTTGGGTTTGGAAAGCAGCTTTGAAGATCATCTGATTCAATCCCTGTGCTCAAGCAGGATTACAATAAATCAGGTTCCCTAGGACCATGTCCAGTCAGGTTTTGAAGATCTATACTATCATACATGATAGGTAAAATATACTATTACATTAAAATATATAAAATATATTATTCCTGATAGAATATGAAGTATAATATATAAATGTATATTTGCCTTATACTTTATTTCTAGGTAGCAGCTAGTCATTTCTACCTGAAAATTTGCATGAACATGATTATAAAAAAAGGAAATAGCAAAGACAAGGATTATCTATCAGAAGGCTCCTTCTGTCATGATATGTGTCATGATACTGCTCTGAATGAAAGAACACTTTCATCATTTCAAATACATTAAAATGTAAGTTAAGCTCTTAAAATAAATATTTTTCACTTCATCCTGGTGCAACAGTTTTCCTTGACACATGAATTGCTATGTATTTCCTATGTCTAAATGTCTAAGTTCAGCACCTTTTTATAGATGTGATAAATGAACCACATATGTATCTTATATTCTTTAAATTTTTCTCTCCTCTGCTTCTATTTGTAGAAAGTGGTTAACTTTATATACTAACTTGGCTAATGGAACTACACTAAGATCTCCATTGGGTTAATGGTACTAGAACTTGCATGGGATACACTCCTACTTCTGAACTGGTGGGAACAAAACCAGCTCATAGTATAGAAGCTTGTATTAAACTTTGGTTCACTAGAGGGTATGGAAAGAATATAGTTTCTTCTTAAAATGATTTATTTAAATTGGTAGACTAGAATTATACTTAAAACCAAGTGTCTAAATGCACCTGTTTAAGTCAGCTTCTTGTTCTCTCAGGTATTTAGGCATTGAATTTTCCCCATTAGCAGCATGATTGACACTGTGGTCCTTACAATAACACATGATTATAACTCTGAAAATAGCAATTACATAAAATGGAAAMCAGATGTTGCATGGAATTTGACTCTCCTGGTTTCTCAGTGAAGTAGATGAATTTGTAAAGCAGAAAACCACAATCATTATTCAGATGGATTGTACATGAATTAATGACATAATATCTAAATCATATATGCTTGAAAATAATGATTAACTTCAGCTATCAAGATAAGCTAATGGAAAACAGATTTTTTTAAGAAAAAAAAAAATCAAGGACATACTCCTTTCAATATATTTTATCTTTATGGTAATAACAAAACCAGACCTGTTTTAACATTTCTTTATCCCTCAAATATCAAGGATATATGTTAAAAATAAACTCTTCACAACTTTTAACCTCCAGGAGTCACTTGAACAGCAATTTTTTCTTGTTTCATGTTAAACTCATGAGATTTTACCTTTTTAGGTAAGATCAAATCACCTCTGTTTAATAGCAGAGAGTGTTTTTGAACAGGCTTTAGGAATGGTTCAGCTTTCCATCCATGTAGAATTTAAGCCTCACGGTAATGATAGGTTTGTGAGCTCCATTCACCATACAAATACACCAACAAGCACAGTACCCTTTGGCAGATCATCCGAACAGCACATTGCTTTTTAGCACTTTAATGCATTTGTGACTACAAATATCACACGCATCTCTCAAACTTCAGTTAGCAGCATTGTAAGCAGTTAAATTTATGAAAGCCTTGGCACATCATTTTCACTATCATGTATTCTCAATGACATCATCATTGTAAAATTAGGAACTTTCTTTCTCTCTTTCCTGCAGATGTGGAAGTTTGAAATTGCATTCCATGGTCCCGTGCCACATTTCATCAGCGTTTTTCCTTTGCTTTCTCCAAAGACTGGCCACATGTGGTGTGTAGATTGCTGGTGCTGTTTGGGATCTCATATCAAATACTGCTACCTAATCCCAGGCGGGCCTTGGCGGGCCCACACCTGCAGCTGATTGAATCCTCCCGGAGTACAAAGGCCTGATTTACAGCATCAAGGATACAGGGCCTGGTTGCAGCTGGGCTCCAGCAGGAAAAGGAAGTTGTTCATCATCTTGTGTGCATTTCATTAACAATAGTGTACCCGATATGTAGCTTATACAATAATTTCAAATCACTGACAGAGAGCATTATGGTATTTGGCATTAGGAGGAAAAATACTTCAGGATGGGCAAATTAAATGTGAGCCTAAGGTTTTCATGTGACCCAGTGTAGTTCCACAAGCTGATTTGCAATGGGAGAGCTAATCTTGAAATATTGTTTCTTTAACTTTATCCCATTTCTTTCCTTTTGTCTGATGAGCAGACTGATACAGCACAGTGACCCTTGGTTTACAAGCATGAGGTTAAGCCACTTCTATTCATACCTTTTACAAAAGAAAGGGGCCGAGAAAATGTGCCAAAGAAAGAGGCTACATATGTAGCTACAAATGTAATGTCATGTTAAAAACAGGAAACTCATGATTCGTAAGTGAGCTTTGAGGAAATTTTGCCTCAGTCTCTCTTGAGGCACAGAGGGATTCATTCCTTCCCATATTCAGATGCCCACACTTGCATTAATTAGATCTATAGCCACAGGAACAGGCAAACTTTGGCTGCAGTTCTTCAAAACTGGGTGTCCCACCATAAGTAAATACAGCTCTGAGAATTCTAAAGGCTCATCTGTAAGGAATGACTGTTTGCAAAAAAATAAAATTAAATTAAATTAAATTAAAATTAAAATTAAAATTAAAAATTGTATTCTTTGTGAAATGTTGTCTGTTTTTCATGTATTCAGCTCTCATTCCTCCTTTTTGGGAGGAACCTAGTTCCTTATTTCAGCAATAATAATATATTTTTCAACTACTTTGAGAACATGAGGTTGTTTTCTTCAGCTTCTCCTACTCAGAGCTGTCTGCCATGCAGGGCACACATTAATGGCTGCTCTATAGCTGAGCATTTGAAGTTCGAAAGACACACTTCTGTTGAACAGTTTCTCAATTAAACTCTCAGTCTTTTTTTTTTTTCCAGAAACAATTAAGTAGTTTCCTCACTAAATGGTACTATTTACACTTAAAAGTCATTGAACTTCTGTAATTGCAATGTCAAATATAATTTAGATTTGAAGGCACTGAGCTGTGACATTTTTAAAAATGCATACGATCCTCTTCCAAACTGAGCACAGCTTTGAGCCTGCCAGGACTTATAACCCTAAGAAAACAGCAAAACTCTCTTTTGCTTTGTCATCAGATAGTTTTAAAAAGTATCTTGAAATATATAAAGAAAAAAAAAGATCATTGAGTTTAGCTCCTATATAGTCATAAATGCAATTTAAGTAGAGTAAGATTTGTAGTCAGGCAATCTCCTAGACTTTACCATTTTGCTCACAATTCATCATGGTYTAAGAGTGTTCTTGCTGAAAATGTAACTAAAATACAGAATACAGAATACATCACAAAAAAAAGACACTAATTGTTCTATAATCAACAACTTCATTAACATGCTACATGAATTATTTTCCTTGGCAAAGAATTCTCTCCAATTTGTAAAACCAGTTACTGACTGCAGTTCTTTAATGAACAAAAAGGTTTCAACAATACAATGTAAAACATCTACAGAAAATAAAGTAGTTATTTCACCATCTCATACTCTTGTAAATATACCTCATATTTCGCAACTTTGTGAATAATATCACATTAATTTTTATAGTTTCCTGAGAAAAAATTATTTGGAAAGCATATAAGAAGTTACCCACAAGACTAAATTGCATGGATAGTTTTAAATCATGGGGAAAATTCAGCTGTATCTGTTGGTCTGTGGTGAGATTCCCCTTGGCTTTAATTGCTTAAAATTTCTGAAAATACCAGCTGAACAGTGTTCTTAAAGGACACATTGCAACAATACTGGAGGTAGTGAGGGTCTGTGCATTTCTCTGAGGTGGATTTTCTCACTATATCCAAATTGCCTTGAGCAATCCATGCTGAAAATCATTTTGAGATTCATGAGTTCAGTTTCATGAGTGCTCAGTTAGGTCAAAACTGCCTCTGCTTGATTTTCCTTAGCTTCCTCATATTTTTTCCTCTTTTTTGCATTATTGCCTGTATTATCCATTTACCAGTCTCAGCCTTGTAGCTTCTAACTTGCAGTATGACCTGCCATAGAGCCTTCAAATAGACTCCTATTTGCTTTTTCGGATGTGTTGCTGACGCTATCACTCCTTTTCTTATCTAATTAAACCAGTCCTGTTTATTACTTCTTTTCCTCTAGCATCAAATATGTTTTTGGTGTATGTGTGGTGGGTGGGCAGGGTTCCTTCTCCAGTCGTTCACAATAAACAGACACTAAAGGCAGAACTGGCACCTCAATACATCAACTCCAATCAAACTGAGACGTCTGCAACAGCCCTTAAAGCCTCAGAATATCCAAAAATACCTTTTATTCACTATTCTTATAATCATTTACCTGCCTACTCTGCTAAAAGTTCCACTATTTGTCTCTCCAGGCCACCAAAAATGACTAACACAAACTTTGTAAATTTGCAGAAGAGTTAATTTTTATGTGCCGTCTCCCATAACTTTTTACTTATGTCCAGTGTTTTAAAAACATAATGTGAAAATGACAGAGAATAAGAAGACTGGAGAGATCTGTCCTAGGATAGATATCCTGATTTCATCATGATGTGATGAGTAAAGGAGATGTTATCTTACATTTCAGAATTCCAGAAAAATGAATCTAACTGAGGGCTGGAACAAATCCCTTGAAATTGCCTGTAAAAATAATTTCCCTTGAATATTTATCCATACAGTATTGTTGCTTACATACAGTTGTAAAAGACATTCAGTATTTTATAATCCCATTTCTGCTCCTATACGGGCCTGGGAACATATTCTGCTCAGAGAATAAAAAGCCTAGAAGGGTAAAAACTTTTACAAAGTGTTCCTCCTGGAAATCACCTGGAAAACTTCCAGGATGGCATTCCAGATGTTATAGTTTTAACAGTCACAAAAATGCACTCCACTGCATTTCCAGATCCTACACACAGTATAATGATTGCATGTGGTAGCACCTTCACTGAAATCCAAGAAAACTGATACTGAATTGCACATCATTTGATATGTAAGATGGGCTGTTCTAAAAATCTCAGTCATTGCTGGCCTGTCTCTACTCACCAGGGGGCCAAAAGTTAGACCTGAGTTGACTCTGTGGAGTTAGACCAATACTGAAGACCTTTCACAATTACATCTATTGACAGATGGTCATGCATGGTAAACAGTTCAGTGTGTGTGTGTGTAGGGGAAAGGCACTGTAACTACTCTTTGAATGTAGTTCCTTTTCTAAAGATTTTCAGTGCACGGACCTTTTGATTTTTTTTGACAAAATTGTTATCTTTTGCATGTCAGTAGTGCCAAAATTTTATCTGGCACTATACACACAATACAATGACTTTAAATATAAAGAAATGACTCTGAAACCCATTGTACAGCCATTCAAATAAAACACATTTCAGATTGCACCAACATGTTCTGCTCTAACCCTTATCAACTTTTAAGACTGTTCTATGAATATTGTCATCAGAGTTTGAGCCATCTATCAAATAGGTTATTAAGTTGTTATTTTGGTGTATAGTAATACAAAAAATACCAACTGCAAAGCCTGACAAAATGCGATAAATTAATGGATCATATAACTCTTAAATTTATATATTTGAAAATACTTGACTGACTGTTTTTTAATAAAACATCTATGAATCCAATACATGAGGAATCTATTGTGCTAGCTACTGCATTAAATGTTCTTTAAAAAAGGCGGTATCTTTTCCAAGAAATGACTACAGAAGATAAAATGAGAGACAATGAATAGAATCAAACAGTCTGAACAAGACTCTACACAGAATTTCAGTGCTGTGTCAAGAATTTTAAAGCTTGACTTTGCTGAGAGGTAAATTTCATCCAAAGTATTCAGAAATGGTAAACATGCACTGATCTGATGTCTCTTACATGGAATGTGAGTCTAAATGACACATGACACAAGGATAGGATTGGATCATGCACTCACTAAGAGGTCTAAAGTACAGGACATCACCTTAAGCACTGTTTCGTGTTGCAAGGCTATTTCATTTGAAAGCAGTGTGCTTGTCACGGYGATTTTCCTCTCCTGGTGCTTCTTTAAAAAACACTGAGGAAAAGTTTTGTTTTAAAAAAACTCTTGATTATAGGTTATTGGCATTTCATTTGCTAATGCATTATTCTCTATCCTGATGCTGCCTGCTGTCTCTTTTTAATGCTCCATCAAGCAAGAGGGATAGTTCTTTTAAATTGTTCAGCACAGACAACTTTCCTAAGGGTTTTTTTTTTTCCAGAAAAAGAAAAGGAGTAATTGGACACTCCTGATTATACTGGGGAAGATATTGAGAGAAGGCCTCTTACATTTTTTTACTTATTATTTTCAAAATATTATATCTTGATGATGCTAATAGGTGAGTATATTTCCATCCTCTATAAAGTAGCTACATTTTACTTTGCAGAAAATATCTCCTGAGAACAATTTCTATATGTCATTTTTCTTGTTTTGAACATATCTCCAGAGATTCATCTTGCCTCCTTTCATTTGAGTTCACAAATCATCATTTTTCCAGTCAAAGACTCCTCTATTTGGTAAGTAGCAGAGCCGAACTTTATTCACATGTTGTCACCACTGGTTTCCAAAATAGCCTATTCAAGTGGGTTGGCAAATTTCAACTAAAATGTGTGTAGAACTGAAAACAATATCTGGCTTCTTAAGTTACCAGACTTAATTGTGCCAATATATGCTTTCATTTCTTATTGCTGTTCCACAACTCTTTCAAACATAAACAAAGAAGAGATCCAAAATATTAGAACTTTCCAGCTTTGAGAAAGTTGTTTTCTTCTTCAAATAGGCTAAGGGATTTTCTAGCTGTCAAAGAATGGAAAAAGTGTTCACAAATATTTTTTCTACTCAATTGCCTTTTAATGCTTATTTCGTATTGCATTTGCATCCCAATGCAGCTGGTGCATTTTAGAGCATAATACAGAAGGTATCTGCCCAATCTCAAACAGCTCAATGCAGTATCTGCATTGGTGTAATTGTGTGCCATCCCAAAACTACACTTAAAATCTTCAAAGGCTGATAGTTGGGTGTCCTCTTCGCCCCTTTGACCATGCTAGCCACATATACTAATTAAGAACAGATAATAGTATAGAATAGAACTGATCTTGAAGAATTTAGATAACTAGATTTTAATCCTATGAAGCATGCTATACTAGAGGCTCATTCCAGTAGCTCCCTGCTCTTCACTACACTCTTCACTACACTCTCAGCATTTCAACATATCATTAGAGATGGGCATGTGAATATAATTACATTCATGCTTTTTAGGCTAAGTTTTAGAAAACTTTGTAGAACTCTCTCCAGAAATGATGATAGCAGAGAACAACTTCAGTTTAAATTTCATTATTCAGTAGAAAAGAAAAAAAAAAAAAAAGAAAGGAAAAAAAAAAAAGGATGAAAACATAAAGATGAATCCAGGAAATTCCTTATTCTAATATTAGGTAGGTAAGTGATTGGGAATTAGTTTGAATTTTTTAAGACCAAGATATGATACAATATTGCTAGCTTTTCCCTGTGAATGCCAATCTGTTGCACTGATGCTACAGAAGAGTAAAATAAAACCCAGTTACCCGTGCAAAACTTGATATATTTTAATGATCCCAGAGTGTAAGGGTATGGTTCTCAGGTTAAGGAAAGCTCTAATTAAAACAGCTGCTCTGCCCTATTTGCTTCAGTTTCCTAACTGCTTGGCTCCTTCTTTACTATAATTGTTTGGAGAATTTTTGAAGTCTTGAATTACGGGAGTGTGGATTAGAGGTTGACTACCCTAACTGCAACATCTGTAAACTCTTAATTTCTTCTACAGCAGGTGTCAGCTTTTCCCTAGATGATTGTCCTGCTGTTGTTCTGGTTACATGTAGCCTTGTCAACAAGCTGTTTGTCAGCTGTTTCTCTCATGTTTCCTTTCCTTCATGACCATTGATCAAGACAACAACTGGAGAGGATCTAGGGTAGAATTCTCTTTAGTTCTGTACTGCTTGTTTAAAATATAATAAGACAGGTCTTAGAGTAAGGAATGACATATGAATATTTTGTATACTGTATTTTATGACATTGTTTTTTCAAGGAGTTGTAAATTTTACAACATTACATTGGAACTAACTTGACTTCCTACTTAGCACAAGACATAAGAATTCCCTGGATGTCTGAGGACGTACTCCCTGGATATATTTCACTAAAAAGGCCAATATGATGAACATATTTTCAGTGATGATGAATCCACTGCAGCCTGTGCTGTGTTGTTCCTTTATTTAATCCTCACTGTGATTTCATGCCTGAGTTGCACTACTCCAGTTTCCAGCTGTTGGAAGACCTTTTATCTGCTAACAAATTATTCTCCTGTTTTATACAATTCACYGTCTCTTTTTATAGATTGCAGTAAAATTGTTTCTCAGCTTCTATTCCCTTGTTATGCTAATCCTAACTAAATCTTTGTGACTTGTGAGAAACAATGAGAGACAGACTGTACAGTCCTTTAAAAGCTCTTGTGACACTTCTCTGAATCATCTTCAAATACCTCCATCCATGTATTTTTAAGCATGCTTTGTAAATGACTACCCTTGAGAATTTCTTGAGACATATCATGGAACAAAAAGTCCTGTTGAGAGGCTGACTATGTTAACTCAGTCAGGCTCAGTGCCGCACTGATAGTGGTGTGCTTAATTAACAGGGAATCTGTTCCAATGTTTGTTGAAATCAGTGACCATACTCTCATCACTTTTTCTGGGCTCTGGAAAAGAGTTATGTTTTTAGAACACTTCAGAGATTTTTAATAACAAATGTACTCATAAAATTTCATTTCTGATATAAATCTCTATTCAGTCCCAAGTGACTTCTTCATATTCTGAATATCCTCTCATTTTGAAAATTCTTCTTTGGAGTATCAATTCTAAATAAGAAATAGATGGAAAATGAATAGAAAATTTCATGTTCAGCCATCACTTTCTGCTGGATTTTCCCATTAGATGTGAACCTTTCAGTTTCCCATATTTTCTGATTAACTATTGGTTACTAAGTATTGAATCACAGAATCACAGAATCACAGAATCACAGAATCACAGAATCACAGAATCACAGAATCACAGAATGGATGAGCTTGGAAGGCAACTCTAAAGATCATCCCTGCTCAAGCAGGGACACCTAGAGCACATGGCACAGGGTGGCATCCAGGTGGGTTTGGAAGACCTCCAGAGRAAGAGACTCCACAACTTCTCTGGGAAGCCTGTTCCAGGGCTCTGTCACCCTCACAGTAAAGAAGTTCCTCCTCACCTGGAGATGGAACTTCCTGTGTTTCAACTTATACCCATTTCCCCTTGTCCTGTCACTGGCCACCATGGAGAAGGGCTTGGCCCCTTCCTTCCTACATTCTGCCTTCATGTATTTATACATTTAATCAGATCCCCTCTCAGCCTTTTTTTCTCCAAGCTGAACAGGCTCAACTCATTCAGTCTCTCCTCACACGAGAGATGTTCCATTCCCTTAGCCATCTTTGTCACTCTCCGCTGGATCCTCTCACAGGAGAGAATCTCACAGGAAAGAAGTTCTTCCTCACATGGAGATGGAAGTTCCTATGTTTCAACTAATGCCCATTTCCCCTTGTCCTATCATTGGCTACAACAGAATCACAGAATTCCAGAATGGTTAAGATTGGAAGGGACCTCTAGAGATCATCTAGTCCAACCTCCCCTGCTCCAGCAGGAACACTAGAGCATGTGACAACTGAGAACAGTTCAGCCCTATCTTACCTATATTGTCTCCACAGGTACTTAAACATATTGATCAGATCTACTCTCAGTCTTCTATTCTCTAAGCTAAACAAGCCCAGCTCACTTAGTCATTCCTCATACATGAGATGCTCCAGTCCCTTAACTATCTTGGTTGCCCTCCGCTGGACCCTTTCTACAAGTTTCACATCCCTCTTGTACTGAGGAGCTCAGAACTGCACACAATATTCCAGCTGCAGACTCAATAGAGCTGAGGAGGGGGGCAGGATCACCTCCCTCCACCTGCTGGCAACACTCCTGATGCAGGCCAGGATCCCATTGGCCTTTTTGGCCAGGAGGGCACACTGTTGCCTCATGGTTAACTTAGTGTCCATCAGGACTCCCAGGTGCCTCTCTGCAGAGCTGCTCTCCACCACATCAACCTCTGTTCTGCACTGATGCCTTGGGTTATTCCTCCCCAAGTGCAGGACAGTGAACTTGTCCTTATTGAACCTCATGAGGTTCCTCCCTGCCCACCTCTCCAGCCTGTCCAGATCCCTCTGCACAGCCCTCTGGAGTGCCACGACCACTCCACCCAGCTTGGTATCATCTGCAAACTTGCTCAGGGTGCACTCTGTGCCCTCCAAGTCATTGATGAACAAGTTCAACAGCACTGGACCCAGTACTGTCCCTTAGGAGACACCAGTGGCCACAGGCCTCCAACCAGGCTCGGCCCCATTTATAAGCACCCTCTGAGTTTTTTGATTCAGTCACTTCTCAATCCACCTCACTGTCCACCCATCCAGTCCACACTTCTAGAGCTTTCCTGTGAGGATGTTATAGGAGACTGTGTTGAAAGCCTTGCTGAAGTCAAGGTAGACAACATTCACYGCTCTCCCTTTGTCCCTCTAGCCAGTCATCCATCGTAGAAGGCTATGAAGTTCATCAAACATGACTTCCTCTTGGTGAGCCCATGCTGATCACCTTCTTTTCCTTCACATGCTTAGAGATGCTCTCTAGGATGAGCTGCTCCATCATCTTTTGAGGGATGGAGGAGAGGCTAACTGGCCTGTAGTTTCCCAGCTCCTTCCTCTAGCCCTTTTTGAAGACTGGAGTGACGTTGGCTTTCTTGCAATTCTTCAGCACCTCCCCCGCCCTCCATGACCTCTCTATTTGAATCTCAGTCTGAATTGCCAAAACCTTGTTTCAAAATTTGAGTTCCTTAATGTCACGGGAATTTCTGCTTCTTTTTATGAATAATGAGCAAAAATTCTCTTTATATCTTATTTGGAGTGCATGAAAAAAAAAAAAGAAAATAAATTTGGAAATGGACACCAAAAATGGATTTGACTTTGGCTGTCTATGTAAAAACTAACAGGGAAGAAGGATTCACCTGCTAGGGTGTATACGCTTCTCTGGCTCCTGCATATAGTTATAATTCTGATCTAGTCCTTTATCAGCATGGGGAGCCTTTTTGGTGCCAGGTACAGAGCACTGCATTCCCACTCTGCCCAGGTTCCCCAAAGACCAGGGAAGGTGATCTAGAAGCGGTAGAGCTGTGTCAGTGTGGTGGGAAACCCCACTGGGGTGGGAAATAGCAAGGCAGGATATGCTAACCCAGGTTACTGGTGCTGCTCAGCTCCCAAATCGCCTCTGGCGGAGAGCAGCCGCCTTCAGAAGAAGCTGATATCATTTTGAACTTTCTGCAGCGGACTGTGCAGACAAACTCTCATTGTCTGCATTCTTCAAAGCCTAGTGAAATCAGTGTCCAGACTTCCATTGTTTTGCCTGGGCTTTGGATTAGTGTTTCAGATTTTCATGCTTTGGAGCAGCCCCATGTCTTTCTGGACTCCAAATTTTCTGAATCAGTACGTTTTGATTTTTCTGCATGTATTTATTTCTTCATATTTCTATTCTTCTAAAGTAGAGCAGAGGATGGATTAGGAGCTGGACTATGTCCTTACTATGTGGCAGTCAGTATGTGTGCCATACATGGAATACTGCTGTTCAAATAAAAAATAGCTTTATGCGGAAATTTATGGTTATAAGAATAATGCAAGTCCAAAAAGTGCCAAGAATATCCAAGAATCTGACTTCAGGAACCTGCTTTAACTGAATATGAAATTTCATTTGAAAATCCTTTGATACCTTTAACAAATTATTTTCTTTCTTTCCCTGTATTTGCTAAATAATATGCAAAATACTGCTCAGCTCTTTCACAATCCTGAGTCAAAAAACACTTAGCAATCACATAAATGTTGGAAGAAGCAGTTGATATTTCTTAAATAGGTTCTCTATAAAATATTCCTCAATGAAGATTCATTTGTTCACTCAAAACCTAAAGAAACAAAGAAAATCTGTGTGCAGGTATGTGTGCCCATCTATTGCACTTTCCTGCAACCTGTAGTCAAATGATGCTAGTTATAATGTTAGTTTTGACCTTACATCTGAGGATGCCCTCTGCTTTTTCTTCATTCACTAAAGATCACACATTATGCCATTTTTTTTCACAATAAATATACATGGTAACACAAGATTTCTGTTACCCTTGCAGGATATATTTTAACATACTTTGTAAGGCAGATAAGAATATTATGAAAAAAAAATCAAAAAAGTAGAAAAAAATCTTGATAAATAGGAGCTACAGCTTATTTCTATGATGAATTGCCTTCAACAACCTGGTTAATAGGGTCATTCAGTGCATATTTCCATGATTAACTCAATTTTCATTTTAGCTATGCAGTTCACCTTTAAATATTTAGCTTGGTTCCTGTGGACAAATGTTGATGTTGGCTCTCTTGTCTGACTGATGAAAATGTTACACAGATGTCCTTTGGTGATCCAATACCACTAAAAGACCTGCAAATTACTAAATGATGAACTGTCTCCATCATTCTTCTGGCTGGTGTCTTTCACTTAATATCCGTTACTGCTCATTCTGTTTTCTTGTCTAATGTTCCTGCTTTTCCTAAGCAATGCAGTAATTTCTTTATGTATTCTTTATGAATATTCTATTATCTAGACAAAATCATCTGTATTATATTTTTCCAGAAGACTGCATTTTACTGAATGCAGATTAGGATGCTGTTATTCTTGACCACATTGTACCTTTTTGTTACAGATATGGTATCTCAAACACAAAAACCTCAGCAGTTCTACTGGTATTCCATAAAGAGTCCACCCACTAAGAGAAGAGGTTTATATTAATAAAAATAAACCAATAAACCAGTAGCTCAACCTCATATACCATTTCAAGAAACATAAAACACAAAAATTCTGTTTCTCAAACCTAAAAGACTTGTCTTTTACAGGTCTTTTATCTGTTTACTTCCAGAAAACTATGTGAAATCTTTTTCACTGAAATACCACCATAGTCACATATCAGTCTGACATTTCTATAGCTGACTTGATAAGAAAGGAGATGTCACCTGTAGTTCCTAGTCATTTGGAGGTTGATTTGTTGTGTTCATTGTCTCTAGAGTTCCTTTGAGAGGCCTTTGAGGATGTTCAAACTGCAAGGATGGGAGTTAATGAGCCAAGAATCAGAATTCACTCTGAATGCCTGAAGTTAGGAAGATGATTTCCTCGGCTCCCTTTCTTTACAGGTAATAGAGACACATAAACTACTCACAAGACTATTTGAAGCAGGAACCTCGTTTAGGAGAAYAACCAGGATCTGAATTTAATTCATGAGATATCTCATGCCATTTGATGTATTCTAGAGCAGCTTTGCTAACTATCATTTGCTGTCTAAAAAACTAAGTCTACAGTAGCTGCTGTGTCACATCTGACAGTCCGTGTAGATATATTGAATTCCCTAAGGCACCTATGTTCAGGCAACTGAACTGTGCCCTGTTCGTCTTTGATCAGTTTTTTCCAGCCTTAGCCTATCACATTCCTGTCTTATTTGTAAGGGATTTCAAAGTCCATCAAAAGGAGGCTGGAATTTAGATCATAACTACATTCAAATACTTCACCCGTTACATCTCTAGCATACATCCAGCTGTACAGCCCTTGGAAGAAGTAACCTTTTTATTAACACTTACTATACAAGTGCTGAAGTTATGTTATTGGAATTACTCATACAGGAACATTTGCAGACAGGATTTTTCTCAATTCTCTCTGAAGCCTGTTTACTCTTATATTCTTTATTGAGAACAGGCAAGGGGGAATCAGGAGCTCTATCTGCTCAACATTTTCCTACAACCTAAAGATCACCTTTTATCTGACTGCTTCTTCGAAATACGTAACTCATTGGTAACGTGCCTTCTCTAAAACAAAATTCCCTTTATTCTTTAAATTATCTGTCAATCTTTTGGTTCACTTGATGATTAAGCTACACCTTACTGCATCTGGCCTCTACAAAGCCATTTAGCATCCATAAAGTTCTTGTGATATACTTCAGATATAGAGAGTGCTAAATACAATTTTACTATTCTTTAATTAATCAGTCCAAATCAGTGTTCATTCTTGTCTATAAAGATGAGACATAAACGTCTTCATCAGTTTGATTTCTTTACACCATAACTGTAAAATGCATGAGAACACTTTTCAAGAAGTTCCCTTTTGTCTGCTATGAACTATGTTAAAAGAATATTTATGAAACAGCCTTTCATGTCTCAAGCACAGCATTTAGCCAAAAATGCAATGGCATCACTTCAGTTAGGATTTTTTTTGTCTGGAAATGGTAAATAACAGATAACAAAGTGAAATATTAGGTAAATGACTGAGGCTTTCTTTTCAGTATTTACAATTTCTTCAATACCTTTGCTTAAGTATTGTATGGATTTGACCAATATGTATAAATCCCTAAGGGGAGAATGTAAAGATGGGGCCAAATTCTTCTTAGTGGTGGGCAGTGATAGGACAAGGGCTAATAGGTGCGAATTGAAACAAAGKAAGTTCCATCTCCATGTGAGGAAGAACAGCTTTTCTCTGAGGGTGACAGAGTCCTGGAACAGGCTGCCCAGAGAGCTTGTGAAGTGTCCTTTTCTTCCAAAGTCCCCTGGATGCAACACTGTGCCACGTGCTGTAGGTGTCCCTGCTGGAGCAGTGGGGTTGGACTAGATGATCTCTGGAGGTCCCTTCCAACCTGAACCATTCTGGGATTCTATGCATGATGTTTTCCATTGTCTTTTAGACAGCTTTTGAAATCTAGACTATTATTTCCATTCTATGGAATTGGTCACATAATTTTGGTGAGTGCTTTCATTCTTTAGCTGGATCTAACATTCCAGGCATATCGACATCACACAGCAGAGTASTGCACTTTAAACAAGTTAGATTGATGTAAATGAGCTAGGATATCMTCATGGGATAGCGTGGTGCCACATAAGTGAGCAGTTCCGATCGAAGAAGCACAACAGCTCAGTGGTATGGCTATGCAATCCCTGCTGACACAGCTATGTCATGTGGTTCTGAGGACTGCTTGTTCAGGGATAGTTCGGTTATCTATTCCTTAGTTTGTACTAATTATAGAACTATTGAACTTCACAATAAATCAAGGGAAATTAGGCAATTTCTTAGTTAATTKTGTTCTTTTTTTCCTCTTTTTCACATGATGATTGAAAGTTGACCTTGTGTTGATTAATTGATGCAAACAAACCGTAATTAGCATTGCACCAGAGGCTAACTTTCACTGCTGACAAAATGAGGTTTTACTTCACTCACTTCAGTGGACTTGAGCCTGCTTATGTCAACACTGACTTTGGCCTCAGAGAATGAAAACAATAGAGTCATACACAGGAGTGTGCTCTTTTTCTATCAGTGTATTAAACAAAGGATAATATTAAGTTTGGATAGTGGATAAAGTTAAGCTATGCTAATACTTATAATCAACTACCACTCTGTTGAAATTAGAAATCACACATTCCTGAGGTTTCGAGCTATTTCTCCTGCCAAGAACATGTAGTGCTTCTACCAATTGCATAGTAAAAACGAGAGACAGATTTTCTTGCACTAAAGCAGTCAGCAGTTACTGTAAGTTCAACTTTAAATCATGCACACCTTGGTTATTGATCATAAAAAATACACAGAGCATGGAGAGGTACTGTTTGATAAAAAGTGATGAAAGTGATGAAAGCATTGAGAAATAGCAACTGAACAGTGTTCCTCTATGGTGTCAAAAACCTCCTCACCAAAAGTAACAGGGAAGTGAGTAAGCCTCTTTGTCTTCCTCTCTTTTTCTCCCTGTTTCTCATTACTTAGAGGAAATTTGCTTGCTCCCTGTGAGACTGTCACCGTGTGAAACTGAAAGTTTTCCACGGGTGCTGGACTGCAAAAGTGCAGAGGTGCACCCTGCGGCCATGTATGTGGTTTGGTGGAAGATTGATCCCTGGAGCATCATTTACACTAGAAGAATTGAAGTTCAGGTTAGACACTGGGAAAACAGGGGTTTTTTTTTTTTCAGTAGGAGAGTAGTGCAGCACTAGAACAGGCACCCAGAAGAGTGCTAGAAACTTCATCCTTAAAGAGTTTTTCAACACTTCGCTAAACAAAGCCACATATGACCTGGTTTAGTAAAACACAGTCATTTTGCAGGAAGTAGGATGGGATGATCCAGACAAAACCCCTTCCTGAAAAAGTGTGATGCTATTTTTGCATTCCAAAAAAAAAAATAAATAAAATAAAATAAAATAAAATAAAATAAAATAAAATAAAATAAAATAAAATAAAATAAAATAAAAAATAAGAAAAGCATGAATAAGGCTGTTGGTGTGGAGAGTCAGTCTGTGCACATCCTCCCTCGCCCGCGTGATGTGAAATGTCATCTGCTACAACCTGGTGTGGCAGAGAAGGTGCTCAGGCTTCAGTACCACAAATTTGTCAGGCCACGTGTCAGGACATTTTAGAGAAAACAAGCATTGGATTCATTCTAGAGGCCAATGGCTTTGAAGAACCATTTGCAACTCTGACTGATGGCGATGACCTTGGGGTCCTTCTGTGCGCAGGTCGCAGTGAAATATGTTATCAGCATCAGCCTCCGTACRTGAAGATCAAAGCCTCTGGAAAGACAGTTGTTAAACTGGCTCACTTAGGCCCACTTAGACACTTCTGACTCTACTAAAATGCTTGGCACATCCTTGYGGTGATTCAGAGGTTTTATGTGCAAATAAGATAATGAGGTAGCAGTTTTACTTTTGGAATACATGAAATACATCTCAGGCTTCTCGTTCCCTTTTTTTTTTTTTTTTTTTTCTTTCRTACTTTGGTGCAATGTGGCTTAGAAAATTGCTAGCCCCTGGTGCAAGTGTGTGGGTACTAAACGGCAACGCGGCCTAGGTCTCTCACAGTTGAGGCTGTGAGAGACGCGCAGGACATCTCATGTAGGGGGCACCTTGTCCCAACATTTGAGCCCCAGTGGGTATCAAGGCCCTCACACTGCAACACTCCTGGCCTTTTTGCCACCAGCCCACTGGTCCCATCCTAGCTGGCCGCTTCCATGTTCCCAAGCAACAGGAATGCAGGCAGGAAAAGAAACATGCAGGCACGGAAAGACAGGTAATTGGAATGTGATCCTCCTTGGCAGTCCTAMTACCCACAGAGTGCTGTTTGTGATCCAAGGAGCACTGCAACCATGGATTGAGGAGGTGCTGGAGCCAGCTTGCCGCCACCAAGCCCCTTCCCCATTTTATCCTGAAGTCCYGAATCATGGGTGGCTGGTCCAGGTGCCTATTAAGCTGAGGCTGCACCAAGAAGCTGCAAAAGTCATTCCATAGACCTACAAGGAGTGGCTGAGGTAGCTGGGGCTATTTAGTCTGGAGACGAGGAGGATCAGGGGTGATCTTTTTGCTCCCTATAACTACCTGAAACAAGACTGTAGTGAGGTGAGGGTCAATCTCTTCTCTAAAATAGCTACCAAAATTAGGACAAGAAGAAGTGGCCTCAAGTAGTGCYGGGGAAGGTTCAGGCTAGATATAAGAAAAAATTTCTACATGGAAAGAGTGTTGAAGCATTGGAACAAGTTGCCCAGGGAAGTGGTGGAGTAACCATCCCTGGCAATGTTCAAGAAATGTGTAGATGAGGCATTTACTTAGGGGTGTGTTTTAGTAGGCATTGTGGTGATGGCTTTACAGTTGGAGTTGATAATCTTGAAGTTTGTTTTCCAACCATAAGGATTCTGTGATTTGCTCTGTTTTAATCTAAAATGGCTTAGCTTTCAGAATTAAAGCACACATCTGACCTTCTAACTGGGAAGTGCTAGTTTATGTGTTTAGCCAAATAATTTTTCACTCCACCTAGAGTTATAAGACATTTATATTGTGTATATTTTTTCCACTTAGTATAATTAATAACAACTTACTTCTAGGCAGTTTCGTTTGCCCTAAAGGACATAAACAGCTTTATGAACGTATTATTAAGAAATAATGGGCTCTCAATAATTTCAGTGGCCGTTGCCTTCCATTTTAAGGCTTTATTTTTGCCACTTTATAACTTTCACTCAGGGAGGTGGAGGTGAGACTTGGCCTGATAATGGCTGTTTTTACTCTGAGGGCAAAGCAGAATTCTTCCATGGAGTTTGCTGAAAAGCCACCAAACTGCACCTGAGTTACAAGCCATTAAAAAATCACCCATATTTCAAATTTTGGAATTTGGCTTGGCCTTTAAGTTTGACACCTTTCTTCCTTTGAAAAGTGTCATTCAATTTTAATGATGAACAGTCAAACTCTGGACTTGGCACTTTAGGTCCCATGTGAATAGTGGTACCTTTTGTAACATATTGCACCTTGRTTTAGAGGTAACAGTGCCTCAGAGCTGTGGCTGCAGCTTCCATTCACACCATTGTAAATCCTGAGGGGAAGACTGGTGTGCGACTATGGATGTATTTCAGTGAAAAATTACTTAACCACATCACCAGCACTCCTCCTAACACAAAGTATTTATCCAGTGCTTATAATACCTGCCTGAATTATTCCAACCTTTTATTTCCTGTACTATTGGTATTGGTATCTTGTCTCATTTTTTGACTTGTTAGAAGGTAACTGATTTACTGATTAGTGTTCCCCAAATGGTTTATTAGTTTATTTTTTTATAGGTTTGTAAGGTTTCCATGAAATCCCAGATCCCACAGGAGATCTCCATTTCCTTAGTTAGAATAAGGCAAAATGCAGAACTGATCTAGAACTTGGCATGGACAATAGAGCAGAGACCTCTGTATCTCTCTAGGGGAGTGATAGGAGCAGCTCATGAAGCWGAGCAGCCATCAGTGAACTGAAAAATTCTTCAATGATATTTGTTCTCTCAGTATATTTGTTTTAAGAGATTTCTGCCCCTCTGTTTTTCATAGCTTTTCTTTCTCTGAGATATCTCCATGAGATATCTCCATGTGGAGGTCTGTATGTGTCCTAGAAACTTTTATCCTCATGATTGTCAGTGCAGGTTTAAGACAAAGAATTCCCAACTAAACATTTGCCTAGTTAAGTGAAAGTAACTCTTTTAGGTTTAAATTTTAACTATCTGGGATCTGCTGATGAGGGAAAGGAAAATATTTTAGAATCATGGAACCACAGAAAAATCCAGGGCAGAGGTGTCATCTGGAAATCATGTGGCCCAACCTCCTTTTGAAAGCAGGACCTTGAATTAGGTTRCTCAGAGAAAAATAGTCTTGCAGTATTTTCACAGAAGGAGGCCTTAGCACTGCTCTGGCCTGTCTTTTCCATTCTCATGAAGAGTAACTTTTTTGGCCTATATACAGTAGAATTTCCCCTCAAGCAATTTGTGCTTTTTTTCCTAAGTTTTGTCATGGCCTAGTCCTTCTGAAGAGAATACTTCCATATTCTCTATCTTTTATGAGTTAGAAGGCTGTGATTAGATTGCCCTCCAATTTTCTCTCTGGGCTGAGCAAACRTAATTCTTTCAGGCTTTCTTCCATTGTCAAATTATCCAGTCCTCTTGGTGGACCTCCCATGGACCTTCYCTATTTTTCCAATGTCTGTTATACAACAGGCACTAAAACTGGACATAGTTTTGATATGGCTTAATGAGTGCTGAGCAGAGTTTTCTAATCACATCTGCAGGCTAAAGACTTGTGGGTGCAAGGAAGGTTATTGTTTGCCTTCTCCTCTGCCTAGAAATGCTGCTGGTCTACGCTTTATTTGCTGCCCACTGGTACCTRCAAGGATCTACGAGCACAGCTACTTCTCAGCTAGTAAGACCTCAGACTGTACAGTTGCTTGGGATTATTCCATACAAAGCATAGGACCTTGTGTTTATCTTTCCTAAACCTCAAAAAATTTTTGTTTGCCCAGTCTTTTAGCCTGCTGAGATCTTTCTGTATGGTAGCACATTTTCCTTTCTTTTGAGTTGTCCACAGGTCTGGTGAGGGAGCATTCAGTCCTCTCAYCCAAATTGCTAGTCAATACTGAATATATTTGAACTCACTATCTGCCCCTTAGGAACTCTACTTATGAGTGACTGCCAGTTCAACTTTGAGCCAATAACAATGACCAGCTAAGTATGGCATTTTAGCCAGCTTTCCATTCAATTTATTGTTCTCTTTCCCAATCCACATCACAGGACACTATACCAAAAGCTTGCTAAAATCGAAGTAGGTAACGTCAATAGTTGTGCTCCTGCTGACTGAGCAAATTGTTTCATTATAGAAGGCAAATATATTGATCCACTATGAATTATTCTTGGTAAATCCATGCCRATTTTGCGCATTCATTTCCTTTATGCACTTCATATGCCTAGAAATAACTATTAGGATCTTTTCCGTACTTTTCTCAGAGACTGAAGCAAGGCTTACTTGTTTGCAATTACCTACATACTTTTTTTTCCATTAATGTAGATGGAAATAATATTTGCACTTTTCTAGCCATCTGGGACTTCCTCTGATCTTCGTGACCTTCATGACTCTACAAAAAATGGTAGTGTCTTTTCCATAATGTCAGTCAATATTTTTATTAGACTTGGATGCTTCCTATCAGGTACTAAACATGTGCATGTTTCCGACATGTACAGACACTATATTGCTCTTTCTTGGCACAGAGACTTGGGGAAGACCTTATCTGTAACTAAGACAAAGAAATTTTGTCTGTATAGGACTTGTAACAAGTAGGTCCTGGTCCTAGCCTCTAGAGGTGATTGCAATACAAATAACAGCAATTGTATTGATTACACTAAGTCTGTCAAACAAAATTAAATTGTTAAGTCTTAATAAGTCACTGAAGGGTAAAGTAATTTTATTTAACCTTTGGTATCTGCAATAGGAACAACTACATTTGAACTAGTCATTTTCAGGTCCTTTCATTGTCAATAGAGAAAAAATAGGAGGTTTCAGAGTGATTCACCTAACATATTGGACATTTACTATCGGACAYGATGATTTGTGACTTGCACTGACTGCGTTAATGAAATCTCCACTGTCTTCAGACACAGATGTCTACAGTTGTAAGACAAATCCTCATATCTGTCCACTCTTATCCTGTAGCAAATGTGAAGTAAAATTCTTACTCCCRCAATAGAGAAAAATGACTAAAAAATCTGACTATAACAACATGATTTACCTCAGCTTGTGCCCAAAAACTGGGTAAGTCACATTAACCCTATCATGTACCAGAGTTTCCCGTGACTTATTTCTCTGTGAAGCTAGCTGAAATCAGCTGGACAATGGTAGAACTACTTAATAAGGCAGTAAACTAAACAGTTAACATGAACAAATCTAAAATGCAGAAGAGAATAATGGAAAGTTATTTAGCTTATAGAGTCAAATAAATCTCTTGGGCTTTTTCTCAAAATTTTTAAAGAGAGTAGTGGGTCTCATACTAGTAGCAATATAATGCTTCCCAACCCACACACCTACTGTTTAGCATGACACTGGAAAAAAATCAGCACCTTTAGCCTCAGCTGTGGCAGCTGCGGAACAGATGGAGGCTGGTGTTGCTTGACTCCTCCTCCACTGCTAATTAACCTGTACAAACACAGTAAAATATCCTAAGTCTTCTCTAAGGCTTTTATTTTCATGTGAGAATAATGAAAAACAGGGAAGGCTTTATATCTTATCAGGTACAACACCTACCTTTCAACACAGAGACCACATTTTAAGTTTAAAGGAGCTCCTTTTATTAATTCGGTAGGTCTCACCTCAAAATCTAATGTACTATGGCCTAAATTGATGGATGATTTGATTCACAGTATACCTGGCAGCGGACGGTCTTATATTCAAGAGAACTATAGCTCTTGGATATAAGCTCTGAGTATAGAGCAGGTGCTGTAGAAAAGCCTAAGTCTATCTTAGTCTTACATCTAAGTCTATCTACAGATGGATAGAGAAAGAAGAGGCCACAAAGTATGTGCTGATATACATTGTAAGTGCTGAATTGTGGAAGCTGTCAGTCAGCACTGAGTCTGACCTTAGACTCATGTCATAGAATAGAATCATAGAATCCTTAAGGTTGTAAAGGACCTTTAGAGATCATCTAGTCCAACCCCCCTGCACACACAGGATCGCCTAGAACATGTGGCACAGGGTGGTGTCCAAGTGGATTTGGAAGATCTCCAGCAAAGGAGAMTCCACAACCTCTCTGTGCAACCTGTTCCACGGCTCTGTCACCCTCACTGTTAAGAAACTTTTCCTTAAGTTTCTGCAGAACTTTTGGTATTTCAGTTTGCRGACAYTTCCTCTAGTTCTATCAGTGGCCTCCACTGAAAAGAGGCCGGCCCCCTCCTCCTCACTGCCTCCCTTGAGGTATTTATACACACYGATCAGGTCCCCCCTCAGCCTTCTCTTCTCCAGACTGAACAGGCCCGGCTCCCTCAGCCTTTGCTCATAGGGCAGATGTTCCAGGCCCCTGATCATCCTSGTAGCCCTGCGCTGGACTCTCTCCAGCAGCTCCACATCCCTCTTGTACTGGGGAGCCCAGAACTGGGCACAGTACTCCAGATGTGGCCTCAGCAGGGCTGTGTAGAGGGATGATCACCTCTCTCGACCTGCTGGAGTCGCTCTTCTTAATGCACCCCAGGATCCCATTGGCCTTCTTGGCCATGAGGGCACTGCTGCCTCATGGTCAGCTTGTCCACCATGATGCCCAGGTCCCTCTCTGCAGGGCTGCTCTCCAGAAGGTCAGTCCCCAGCCTGTACTGGTGTCTAAGGTTATTCCCCCCGAGTGCAGGACGTTGCACTTGCCCTTGTTGAGCTTCATGAGATTTCTCACTGTCCRCTTGTCCAGTCTGTCCAGGTCCCTCTGGATGGCAGTGCAGCCCTCTGGGGCATCAGCTACTCCWYCCAGTTTCATATCATCGGCAAACTTGCTGAGAGGACATTCTGTCCCTTCATCCAGGTTGTTGATGAATAAATTGCACAGGAGTGGACCGAACTGAACAAGACTGAACTAGGACTGCACATCCRTGGGATGTTGTATACAGATAAAATTGTGTTACATATGCATCTGTTTATATATATGTATGTATTTATATATAAAAATATTTAACTTGTTTATGTTAAGAATGATAGCCACTTAGACTGCCATGAACTCTAATGCTCACAAATGGAGGTGGATTTTCATCTAATACTTTGKTTTTTATGGTTTTATGTATTATATGCTCCAACACAGGACACTTAAGAATGGGAACACACGATGAAATACATTGGATGATTCAAAAGTATGAAGTGTCAGTTCTGAAGATTTTAAAGTCTATATGGATAAAAGAGAAAYAGAGTTTGAAAATGGGGATATAGGAAGAGAACAAGAGAAATTGCTTGCAAATGTCATACCTTTATCATAGAATCATAGAATGCTTAAGGTTGGAAGGCACCTCAGAGGTCATCTAGTCCAACTAGACCCTGCTCACGCAGGGTCACCTAGAGCACATGGCACAGGGCTGCGTCCAAGCGGRTTTTAAAGATCTCCAAAGAAGGAGACTCCACAACCTCTCTGGGCAGCCTGTCATACCTTTCGATCATTAAGATATGGCATACCATACCTCTAACAAAAAAAAAGTGTGTGTAGATCATGTGAGTTAATCTTCATGTCATGTCATGAAGAAATTTTGGCAGGTGTTTGGTCAGATGGTTATTTAAAGTCAAAATTAAAGAAAAAAAAAAGTGTTTTTAAAATAAATGTAAAAGTTAAAAAAAACCCTTCACATCCAGATTAATAATTACTAACAATGTCAGAGGGAAAAAAAAAGAAAAAAGCTCAACAGGTGTTGAACCAGCCAATTTTCCAAATTTTTTTTTATATTTTTGCCCAGTGCAATAACATTAGACAACTACATCACTATACCACTTCAGAGGTGTAAGTATTCATCAGAGAGTCATTAAATATTGGATTTTCTCAATGTCACACAATTGCAGAAACAGCCTTGCTGGATATTTGTGCTGATCCACTCAAAATGTGTTAGAGTAAAATGGTCCCATAACGTACCCCATTTCAAATGAACAAAGCACGCACAGACTTGCAAGTTAAACCTAGGTTAGCTGGTGTACAATAGGCAGCATTTTTTTATTTTAAAAGAAAAACACTGCCTAGGTTGCTTCTGAGATGCTTAATGCCACAGGGTTCATTTTTGCACAATTTATGCTTTGAGGATGCTGTTCTCTTCCTAGACACTCCCTGTGTTAACTCACTCACATTCTTTCTCCCCACCCAAAAATGCTATTGATGACTTCAACCTCTCTTTAAATTCTCCAGTAATTCTTTCTATACATGACTCTCCTAACAAATCAGTCTCTCCTGTGTGATCCTTCCTTTCCTCATTTCAAAGTGGACCCAGATCATCATCAGAGCCTGGATCTCACCATATGCATACTCTCACTGCCTGGATTACAGAAGGATGCCTTTTAATTTTTGCACCTCCCTTTTGGGGCCTCAGCCTGTCAATCAGTCTAAATGTATGCTCAACTAACTTTAATCAAATGACCTGACCTATCCAGATGTTTAAAGCACGTGTGTATTAAGCAGCTTGGTAAATGTTCTACCCATCTCTTTCAATCTTTGAGCAACTGCAATAAGTAGCAACTTGTTCCTACTTATTGCCATTGTCATGATTACTCTTATTATGTAAAACATAATAGTTCCAGTCATAGACTAGCGCCCTGTGGCACTTAATATGACACAAACACAGCATTAAAAGACTGAAGTTCTTTCTCCTCTGAGGATTTCAGGCATAGAGCTGGTCTGAAGAGCATGCACCATGTTCTAGCAGCTTCTCAGCAGACATGGACAATGGACCAGGAACTTAAAGGAACTCAGTTAGCTTGCACAGGGTAGAAACTATTACTAAGCAGACCTGGCTTGMGTAATTTGGCTGCATCTGGATTTTCTTGCAAAAAAAAAAAATAGCCTATGTAACCCAGCAGATAGTGATGCAGAACAATGCTATTTTGGCCCTGAGAAAAGCTGTGACAGTGTCTCCTCTGGAGGAGTTTTGCAATCCCTTATGACAGAAGCAGCTTACCAACCATAGTTGCTAGAAATCTCTGTTTGTTTGGTAGCAGTTAGGAAATTAAGGATAATAGCGAATTCAAAATCGTAATTTTGCAGGGCCTGCAGTCTTCCMTCTAAAGAGTGGCTCTGCAGGGGGCTAAAACCATGCTGTTTTTTGAGGGACAACACTCCTGGATCATGTATTCCACGTCTTTCAAATGTCAAATTTCCTTCATCTTAAAAATCATTTTTACACAGTTACATCAGCACTCCTACAACTTCTTACTTATTAAATATAGTTCCCAGTGCGTCTCCTTGGCTTAAATACAACAGGTACTTTTATGAAACCTGGTTTGAGTTTTTAGTGCAGCTGTGCAAAACTTTTGTAATGAAACCCAAAACCCACCCAGGCTTGAGTTTCATTACAAACCTGAAAAGCACATCAGGTTCCCTGAAAGGCTTGTCAAAGTTCAGAGCTCTGAAGAATTGAGGTTGGAGGAAGAAAGTCTATGTTGAGTTATGGTTTCAGGTGCAAGCCAGGGAAAATGCAGTGGTTTGACCCGCAACCAGATAAAACCCAGTGGTTTAGGTTAAAAGGGAATAAGTCCTTGAAAAAGAAAAAAAAYGAGATGAGTTTCTTAAGCTTTTGTGAAACAGTGTAATCAGTTTTAAGCCGCAAACCTGTGTAGGTGAATATTTCACCAATAGTTATGAGTCCACACTTTGGCCTTCTCTTACTTATTTGTATCTCTTTAATATTGATGCATTGAAATTAAGTCTGTTTCTCTCATCATTTAAATAAAAGTGCAGCACCAATACGTAAGCATTTCTCTAACAGAGAAGCCACTGATAATGGTGTCAGGAGGTGAATTCTGCATGTACTAGTCAGTTGTCTTATCTTGAATAGCAGAGTGAACTTTTTTGGCCCTGTATTTCCATGTCTGAGAAGTTCTCTAAAATAAAGCAGTTTTAGTACATCTATTCAATGCAATTAAACAGTGTGTTGAGATTTCTATGACACCTCACAGCTGAAATATCTACAGGACACCATGCATTGCCATGCCCAAATACTAGGCTTTTCTCCAAATTGATGCAAGAGGTTCAGTGCAGCATACTGAGGGCACTATGAGGGCACATATGGCTCCTTCAGAGAAAGTATTATGCTGGGCACAAATCTGCAACTATTTAATCATACTGTTTTTCATTACAGCATTAGCTTGCTTAGAGTAAGTTACACACTCTTCTTTCCTGGATATGTGAGGAAAGCAGGTCATCATGTATATAACAGATATTAAAAAAACTGAATGCCGCTATCTCAGAATTATTAGTAATTGCTCCTATTTTTGCTTTTGTCTTTCATTTGGTGCATCCAGTAAGTGTCCAATGCAAATATGTATCAGGAATGCCATTTCATACATAGGTCTCATAGCTCCTTGGCAGAAACTCGCTTGTTTTTGTGGAATTTTAAAAAGTGGTTTAGGTTTTGAAAAGACTGAGTCTCACTGAAAGTTTAGTCACTTACCAATCAATAAAATTTTCTTAAAATATGATTCTTTGAAGTATTCGAGGGTGGAACCATGGCTTTAAAGATTGAGTAAATTCATATAATGACTTTTGGTTCAGGGCCATAAGTATTTTTAGTTAACTGAAGAAATTGGTGCCAATGCTTGTGTCTGTAGAGCCAGAGTATCAGTGCAGCTTCAGATTCTTGTCTCCCTATTAATTAACTTAGTGGTGGAAAAAACATGGCTTATTTTTTTCTATCTTTTCTTTCAAAASAATAAAGTCAATTCCAAATAATCATAAATCTGTCAGAATTCACAGACTTTACAAGCTCATCTTTGTAGCCTGAAAACCAGTGGGACTGACCTTTTCAGCTTTAACCAATTTAAGTAACATTTATTTCAAAGTCAAGTGTCATTGTGTGTCCTGAAAATTTTAAATATGGCTTTGTAAATGTCACTAGTCTATTAGCTTGGAAGGAGACTGAATATGTTGTCCAGTTCTTTAACTGGTCCAATATGCCATAGCTAATAAGTGAATCCCAAAGACTAGACAATAGGTTCCTGTGTACATTTCAAGGTGGTAGCAATTCAAATGTTCATTCAACCTTTCTTAGATTTCAAGCCGCTCTTCCCAAAGTAACGGTGAAGAATCTTGTGTAAACTCAGATGGATGAGAGGACATTGTATGAGCTGTTGAACTTTCCTCTTAAGGATAATATCCTTAAAGTGTGTGTGATTTATTCTACCTCTCTTTAGCCTGTGAACACTTTAATATCTAGGGCCTTTTGTGAGTAAGAGTAAAATATTTTTGTTTGTGATTGGGATTGGAGGTGAGGAATGTCTATCACARTCTTTTAAGTTACAGTTAGCAAGTGATCATACATTAGGTTCCCTTGGATATATGCATCAAATTAATTACTACATGGAATTATCTTTTTTTTGTTGTTTTTGTTGTTAAAAAAAAATTAAGAGCAGATTGTATTATTAGATAAATCAAAAATCTTACCCTAATTCTCAAAGCCAACAATGAGGAAGCAGAGATGACTGTGAGTAGAATGTGCATGGATTTGTGGATTCCATGTTCTCCCGGGGAAAGAGCCAATATCATTCCCATAGCCATATTGTGCGCATAGCATTAGAGGGTACATTTGACTTTCTGCTTTTGTTGAAGGATGTACAAAATATCATGCAGCCAGAGCAGGTCCCAACTGGTCATCCATCTGAGTAGAGTTTGTGTTTGCTCCAATTTACAATCAAGAAACATACTCTGGGAATGACTGTTTGAGATGATTAAACATGATTAATCAGAGACAAGACTCACATCTCACATTTACCTCCAGACCATTCATCCTTAAGGGAATTATCAAGTACGAGTTTATAGATTTTAAAGAAAATTCTGGTTATGAATTTGGAGAGCTACAGTTGACATGCAGCAAACTGTTAGTCCCTAGGCCGCACATATCTTTCCACTCCTGGATGATAATTGGTTGTTCCTGTAGTAAGTCCATTCAACCAATTCAACAGTTTAAGCATGGTAACAGAGACAAGTTGCATGAAAGATTGTGAAGARAATGAATCTGCATTGATTAAATGTGTAATTTTAGACTTATTTCAGCATTACATTACAAAGCAGGGAATATACAAACTTTTGCTGATGGTGATCACAGAATCACAGAATGGTTGAGGTTGGAAGGGACATCCAGTGATCATCAAGTCCAACTTCCCTGATCCATCAGGGACACCTAGAACACATGGCACCAGGGTGGCATCCAGGCGGATTTTGAAGACCTCCAGAGAAGGAGACTCCACAACCTCCCTGGKCAACCTGTTCCAGGGCTCCATCTCCCTCACAGTAAAAAAAAAAAAATTATCTTCCTCACATGCAAATGGAACTTCCTGTATTTCAACTTATACCAGTTGCTCCTTGATCTATCACTGGCCACCACCGAGAAGAGTTTGGCCCCTTCCTCCCTACATTCACCCATCAATTATTTTTACATATTGATCAGATCCCCTCTCAACATTCTCTTCTCCAGACTAAAAAAGCCTTAGTCTTTCTTCATATGAGAGATGCTTCAGTCCCTTAATCATTGTCGCTTTCTGCTGGACCCTCTCTAGAAGCTCCACGTCCCTCTTATACTGGGGAGCCCAGAACTACAACCAGTACTCCAGGTGCCMCCTCACCAGAGCTGAGCAGAGGGGCAGGATCCCCTCCCCCTCAACCTCCTGGCAACACTTCTCCTGATGCAGGCCGGGATCCCATTGGTCTTCCTGGCCACGAGGGCACACTGCTGTCTCATGGTTAACTTAGTGTCCATCAGGACTCCCAGGTGCCTCTCTGCAGAGCTGCTCTCCAGCAGGTCGACCCCTAATCTGTACTGGTGCCTGGGGTTGTTCATCCCCAGGTGCAGGAACCTGCACTTGTCTTTGTTGAACCTCATGAGGTTCCTCTCTGCCCAACTGTCCAGCTTGTCCAGGTCCCTCTGGATGGCAGCACAGCCTTCTGAAGTGTCGGGACCACTCCACCCAGCTTGGTGTCATCTGCAAACTTGCTAAGGGTGCACGCAGTACCCTCGTCCAGGTCATTGATGAACAAATTGAACAGCACTAGGCCCAGTCCTGACCCCTGGGGAACACCAGTGGCCACAGGCCTCCAAGCAGACTTGGTCCCATTTATCATCACCCATGATTTTGTAAATATAATGGAAACAAGTTGTAAATATACAGATGGAATGAAAATAATTTTTAAAAAAATCTAAGTACATTGTACAGAAAGTGGGTATCAGATTATAAGAAACAATTGGTTTTATGTTTGAAACATATAGTGTACTTCTTGTTATGAATAACGTGAGCTGTGTGCAGATTCTTAACATGAAGGTGTTGACTTCTTTCTTTATATTGCATAGATATTGATGGAAGGTGTCCACTTTTGTATAAATATTTTGAATTAATAGGGACCTCAGTTTCAGGCAGGAACTGGTGAAAGTCTTTCATTCATCCATTTCTTCTCATTCAATCTGTTTCATTCTCATTTTCCCCCTTACTGCCTTTTACAGGCTCTTTGTTGCCCAAAGAAGATGAGAATTCAAAGAAGAAAGAAGGAAAGAACAAAGGAATGAAAGAAAGAAGAAAGAAAATTAGAGGAATGTGGATAGGATCAGACAGGCCACAACCATTTTGTGTAGCCCCAACCTCAAATAACCCTTTGCAACTCTGGCGTCAGTGGAGTGATGAATCAGCATCTTCCCATGACAAGTGTAGTCCTGAAGAAGCAGTTCCTTCTCACGTTCCCCCCGAGCAGTGCAGTTGAGGGTATGCAGAGGTCAGGCTGGAGCCTCAGCCCACAACTTTACTGTGTGAATCATGAGAGAATGCTTTAACCAGAAATAACTCAGTGAAAGGCATAATTTAACTTGCTTAATTATATTGACTCTTATATAGGCCATGAGTAAATAAATACCTTGCATACAAGGAAACATGTTTATTGAATAAAGCTTAGCTGATCTATAGTTTAGTGCATTTAATACATCTAGAGTACATTTTTAATGCTTTCATATGGCCAAATAATACTTCCACACTGATTTTTCCCCTTATTATTTAATCTACTGTATAGTGAACATACAACAATGGCTCATTGATTTATTTTGAGTGTAGCAATAGGTTTATAACTGCATGAATCATGCAGATTGCTCAATTCACCACATGCCTTAATAAAAGTTTCACTTTAATAAAACAGAGCTAAGGCAAATATGTCCAGAGCCTGGTCTGACATTCCTTATACATTACCCTGCCTCAGGAAATTATTACTATATATTTTACAGCAGCTACAGTAGGTTGGGGATCAGGATTAGAACATAGTAACTACTGTGACATTTAGCAGAACTCCTGTGTAAACCATTAACCCTGGACTGGAGCAGATACATCTCAGTATAGTGGGTTTTGTCCTTTTGATGGCGGACCCACCCAGAAAAAAATCTGTGAATGTATGATTCCCTATGCACTGAATTTAAGTCCCAAGTTTCATTCTTACCTTGCACAGATTCTTTTGAAGTAGTTCGTGGACCTCGCAGGGGTCTACAGGTCATAATTTGAAAATTATTGTTCCAGGACAATTTCTGTCACTTGGCTCAGTAGAGATAAATGTAATAAGTCTCTATTTATTTGTAATAGCTGAATTTTTAAGACACAGAGTAATTTCAATAGTTAAGGTATAGGTACTTCACACTGTTATTTCAAAGTGCTTATGACAAATACCATGAAGATCTACTGAAATGGATCAAAATGTTTTTCCAGGTGAGCTGGTAGGAACTATGAATTCTTACACCCAGAATTGCTCCTTTCTTGTGGCAAGAGGCRAGTTTTTAGGCAATTCTACAAAATAGATCCCTGCAGTCCTCCTTCTTCATTCTAACAGAACTGGTCTCCTAAAATTTTAGACAAAGATAGTGCACTTCTTGCAACAATATTTTAGAATTTATCTAATTTGCATCAGCACTTAATTTAAATTAAACCTTAGCTGGATCTCAGCTAGCCTTTTTCTCTTTGCACCAATGAGCAATGTATACTTATTTGCTCTGCCCAGCTTTCACCAGAAATTTAACTTCCGTTCTGCCTCTTTCTTAATTAGTAGAGCTCAGAATATTAAGCATAAGTGATTTATAGAACACTTTTTAATATAAGTGAGTTGAGTGGGATTTTATAAGTGTTTATTATTGGAAATGACTAGTGAAATCAGTAAGAAGGCAACTTCACCAGTGCTAGATGATGACAAAAAACTTCATTGTCCATATACACGTTGTGAAGCTCTCTGCCTGTAAGAAGCTGAGGTCTTATCCTGTCCTTGACAGCAATACCAAAGTTTTGATGGGAGATGTCATAGTTTGGCATTGTATTTTATGTTTATTGTTTTTAACATTTCCATTAAAAATAAAGTTGAAATTAATACTTCATTTCACTTGCCCTGTGAAAGGTCTGAAACATTAAAATTTCCTTGTCTTGCTTTTTTTTTCACAATAAAGAGATATGTTTGCCTATGTTTCCTCATTTTGAATATTGTCGCATAAAGGTAACAACATGTTTACAAACAAAATGAAGTAAAATTCACAGACTTAACTTCTATTCTCAGTGACACTCTTACTGGAAGGAAAAGTACAAAAAAAAATGGGAACAATCAGTGAATTTAATACAAAACAGCTCTAGTATTACTGTCCTCCAATACACTGGAAGTTGTCAGTACGGTAAAGCGTTTTTAATGTATAAACCACAAGCATGCAGATAAACCAAATGAAACTAGAGCCAAGATTTGAAATTGGTGCTTGAAACATGTCCTTGGACCTATCTTTCTTGTCAGGGGAACTCTCTGTCATCTAGAATTATGGACTTCAAGGCACCCTGACCATAAAAGGAGTAGAGAAAGTGTGAGGGCTGCACTATTCTTTCATAGTTCAGCATCAGAATTACTCATGCCATGTTAAGCTCCAGCTTTGGTCACAGTAATAATAATTTTAGACAAGTTCCTTCAGGTTTTAAGTGCAAAATGCTTTAAAATCCACCTGGTTCCAGTTCACTGCAGCCTGCTCTCCTTGTTAGTTCCCAAGTTTCCCTCTCTTTCTGCCTTACTTCCCTTGGCTTTGGATTGAATTCCTTTTAACTGATCAGGAATGACTTATCCTGTAACTGTCCTGAAACCTAACCACAAAGTGCATGAGATATATGCATATGAACCTAATTGTAAAAATAAATATGCTGCTTGGCAGAAGAATATTTTGCACATTAATTTAATAAAATTAGTGTTCTTTTTAAAAAATCTCATGTAATGCCTGAAATATATCATCTAGAGAAGAAAACTGTATACTAAAAGATGGTTTATGAAGCATAGAGGAAATGTATTATGTAATTTAATTTGGAGAGTCCTGCATGCAGCTCGTTAGGTTTGTTTTTAGTTAGTAGTAGAGATGGACTGTAGCAGGGTCATTCAGTCTGCTTGTTTTCTTGGTTGTGTAGAAGTCTCCTCCATAGCCCCATTTCAGTGGCAGCCTCACAAAGCCAGGTAATGCTGTCATGATTACGTCAGACTTGGATGTTGTGGTTGCAGAGAGATGATTTTTCTCCAAGTGACACTGTGAGAAAGGACAAATTTTCACCCTCCTCACTACTTTCTGAACTTTTGTCTGCAGATGCTGCTAGAAGTACTCCTTGGTTGTATGCAACGTAAGTGCCATGTGAATGTCAAACTTACTCAACAGGAAATGCTGAAGGGCAACATTTTTAAATCCTGCCTTTTTTTTTTTAGGGGCATGTAGGTAATATTCCTTCAGGGAGGCTCATTAGCTGACTTCAAGCTATTCAGCCATTTCCAGCAGTAGGGGTAATAGATCAGCCTGCCTGCAGATCTGATGTGATAGTCCAGCAGCTGCCAATGAAGAAGAGAGTTGGGTATGAGGRGCTCCTCTTTCAGAGGTGGTTTAAGCCAGTCTTACCCTACTGAGCCATAAGTAAACTAAACTGGGACTGAAGGTAGTTTCTTTTGCTCCTGTAAAGATCATGCTGCTATGCAGAAGGGAGTATGAGATCTATAGGGAGAAAGATGCAGGAAACCTGACTACTCCACTGGGGACTTTATGGGGAATTTACCTTCCAGCCCTACTTCCAGCACTGCAATTATGTGTAATTACGTATAATTACACCTATTGTGCAATGTTTCTTTCATTCAAAAAATGTCTAGGAACAAGAAACAAAATCCTGCTTATCCCTCAGCCAAGCAGCCTTTGGCAACCTTAGTCACTAGACCATTGCGTCGTGCTCTGTTTCATCCTGCGTTTCTCTATGGGGTCGTGGATGTCCATTCACTTTTTCTTCCTCATTTGACTTGAGTAGGTGAGGTGCTATGAGGCTTGACTTGATGTCTCACACAGCCCAAACAGCTGCTGTAGTTGTTGGGATACTGCATGGCAAAGGTGGAGGAAGAACCTTTTCAATTATTTTCAGAAGTGGCTGCATTAGTTTTGACGTGATGCTCAAGCCAATCAGTAGGCAAATAAGGCATACTCTGAGCTTGTGCATCAATGCTGTATTCTACTGGTAAGTCAAGGCATATGGGAGAGGTGTACAGAGACAGCTGCATGGAGGACAGAGAAACAGCATTAAAAGTCTGGAAACTGGTCAAGGAAACATTGCATGACTTTAAATCCTTGCAGAAATAGGAGTGCAGGAGGTGGGTTTAGAATGGAAATGTTGGACCTTAATTCTGCAAATCTACTTCAGTTTTGCTTTAGACCCCTGCATTTTTATCTAAATCTTTACCAACTCATTCAAAGCTACCTAAGAAATCAAAGGCCCAGCAAGGTGTTGAACATATGAGTGAGTGAGGCATCTTAAAAGAAATGTCCCAGAGCCCTCAAGAATCCTCTTTTTACTCATTCTCTGATTATAAATAACAAACCTGAAGCACTACAAAAGAAGCTTTAGTTGAACAGCATCTAGTACAGCCCACATTAAGGAAATTGGGATCACTACCAGTCACTAGCTTTCTGTTACATGTCTCTACTACACTAGTAATCCTTTTTTATTCTAAAATATCTGTGCTAGTGATGGATAAAGATTGAATTTCTATGCTTTGCAACATTTGTTTCTCCGGCAGATAATATATTTCCATGGACATACAGACCATTTCTCAGCGCACATTTCAAAGAAAGAGCATGGCATTATGCCATGTTATGGCTGTTAGCATCACTATATCATCCTTCCAGAATGGTCTACTCTGCTACCACTTTCCGAAGGATCTCTTTCAGGGCACGACACTATGAAACTAGAGAAATTATGTTTGACAATAACAAGGGTTGTTGGCAAGATGTGTCAAACAGTGAAGATTGCAGGCTCGCTTTAAAGGCTGTCTTCTGCCCCATTGTTGCTGTTGTTGGTTAGATGTGTTGGCCCCATCAACTAGTTTTCACAAATGAGGTTAAAATACAGGAGTGATACAGGAGTGCAACACACACTGTGTGATGTGTGTAAAATATCCCTCAGTGATCTTAGTGATACAGATAGCCATGTAAAATGAAGTGAAATAAGTGCTCCTTTGTGAATAGAGGCCCTCTGCCCAGGCTTTGCATCACACTGCTTAGCCTGGCCTACAGCCTATGTAAAGATACATAGATCGTAAAGAAAACACTCCTTTCAGAATGTGATGTGAAAACTTGTAAAACATTGCCTTTGTCCACACAACATGTATTCATTCTGGAATGTCAAATAAACACAKGGACTTTCTAAATATCCTCCCTCTCATCTGGCATTTTGGGGTCCAAACATGAAACTGATGCATTGCTAAGCAGGACTAAAATTGTAAAATTGTAAGAAGTTAAACATCTTAAGGAGARACTCTAAAATCATTTCAGCACCAAAATCCAGGCACTGAAGTGCAGCCTTCTCAGTGTGGGTAGAGAATTAGGGGAATATGAGGCTTTGATCTCTCTCTGAGTATWGTCTAAGGAAATTTAACTCAACAAGATGACTCAACTATTATGTCAGCTTTAAGGGTATAGTCCTATTAGCTCCTGCTGCCAAATGAGACAAATTAAAGTTCAGAAATAACCTGAAGTAGAAGTAACCTGAAAATCTGTTTGGGAAAGCAGATTATTTTGATAAAATAYATAAGGATTTATATATATATATGTATATATATATACTTATAGGGAAAGCTGCTTTACCTGATGAAATTCTGAGAAATGGCAGTCCTTCCTCATCTTCTATCATATGCACTTCTTTTGATTCTTTATTTTCTATTCTTTCCAGTTGGGTAACAAGTTGAAAATGTAGGAAAATGTTTTTCACACTTTGTAACTGGTTGCCATTCAACAAAAGGTGTAAATTGGGAAGAAAGCAGAGGAAAATAACTTTAAAACTTTTTTTTTGATTGAAATTCTCCAAAATTTTCTATTCCTTCCAAATCTATTTATTTTAATAACCAAGAAAATCAAAGTGACATTTCCAAATTTACCTTATTTTCTGCTAAAACACTGTTAAATTATTAATAATCACCAACTGAAATGGGCATTGTTCCTAGTTTCTTCTTGAAAAGTACTGTTTTTTTTTAATTTACAGCTTCTAGAGCTTTTTGATTTGCAGCTTCTAGACTATACTTTTTAAAAAAACACTTATTGCTACAGATCACTACAATATTAATTATAAACAATTAATATAATGTTAAGCATTGATGTGATTTTCAGTAGATTTTTCTTTTTTCTTTTTTTTTTGAATGCAAGGTTTTCCCTTAGATTTTCTCAGTAAGACAAATTAAGGGTAAATAATGCCATCATCTCCTCCATGGATTGTAACTTAATTTCTATCCGTAAGCAATGGTAGTATTCATGATAAAATACTTGCTTTCAAAAGACCTTGCATTGTGTTAACTATGTTAGTAATTTCTTTTAACAAACTTGCTGAAGAAGACAATGTGAAGGAATCTCTCCTGAATGTAGTGTTTCTGTTTTTCACTTTTGCATTCCTCTAGATACTTCCTGTATGCACAATCTATCTTTGGGAAACTCAGAGTAAAGCCTGGGATATGTCATTGGTAGGGGAAAAAAACGAACAGAGTAACATTTGTCAAATATCTGTGATGATTACATTATCATATGTTTCTTATAGGATGTTCTGCTAAGGAAGGCCCATTCACAGGGCTTCTTCCTTCTCTCCCACCCCTCCACCCTCACTCCATCAGAAAAAATATTCTAGCTTCTGTTTATCCACATAATGCTTAATGTCATTTTAATGCACGGCACAGAGCTGGCACCCTTAGGTTGTGAAAATTATGTTCTGGTATGTGATGTGGGGAAGGGAACAAGTGAAAGATACTGCCTGGATTTGGCAAGGATGTCAGGAAAGGGAATGGGAGTTGGAAAAGCTGTTAGGAAACATAGATTGGTAAGAGTGTCAAACAAAGACTGCATGGGCAGGTCTCAAGGGAGAAACTGAAAGTTTTGTGGAGAATATATGAGGTGACCAGCTATGTTTGAAAGCATCCCTATCAACCATTTCAAGTCTGTTCTTCTCTTATTTCAGCTTCTCGTTTACTCATCATTTGTTACTCTGGTGGTTTGCCTCTCTAGTGACTATTTTTTTCCCGTGCAAATGACATTCCAAGGCTTAAGTCAACCAGGTGCCCAGGTGCTTCCTCTCTCCTACCTTTGAATAACATTCTCTGAAAGCCAGAGAGCAGATAGGATACCTCATCATTTTCCCAGAGTCCAGGTTAGTGTTTTCTTTTGCATTCAGTCTTGTGGCATCCATCCATGCTTGGGGAGGCTAACACTGTCTGACTGTTTTCTCTAACTGCTGGTGCAGCTTTCAGAGCCTGGGACTCTGTAAGCTGTTTTTATGGTGTTCAGTTTATTTCCTTTACCCCTGACTTTCAGAAAACCTTCCATTTTTCTTCTACCACATACCTCTCCCTGCTGACTCCTCTGACTATATATGGGATCTAATCTCCTTCTGTAATTTCCTGCTCCCTCTCACCCCCTAGTCTCAACTTGACAACAGCACTACTTCCCCCTGCCCCTCACTGGGTAATATTTACTATGACTTAAGTGTCGTCTCCTATTTTCCCACCTGACTTGGCATCCTATTCAGATTCCATAAATAAGCGTGATTATGAAACATCTTGGACGGGTACTCCATTGGCACAGGTGTCCAAACATTCTGTTCTTTCATGGTAATGTATCAGCTGTTTAGATCTCACAGAATGGAATAGGGGGCCCAAGCCATCCATATGCTTCTACTTTCTTTGTTTTGGTCCGTAGGCAATGATTTTCAGATTGCAAACCCTCTGAGATGCATACTCTGGGAAACTTTGTTGCAAAGGTCAGGCCTTTTTATTTGTGGCCATCAAAGGGTAGAAGATGTATGATACCAGAGGTAACCACAAAAAGCTATCCAAAATATCTAGAGGAATTGAGTGCATTTTTTTACTTCTATGTTACAATAAATAATTAAATAATAAAAAAAAGGTATTTAGAAACACCTTGAACAGTAGTGGGCATCACAGGAAAAGTTTGAAATTATAGCACGATATTTTCTTAATTTCAATCCAAACCACAAACCTCCTTAAGAACAGAGAACAATGAAAAACTTATAACAAGAAACAAAGGAAAGAAATAGGTGAAAATCCAAGTATTCTTATTTCAGATTGGTATGACTAAGTTTTGGTTGGAGACAAGCTCAGCTGTTAATTTACTTGGCTTCACTTGATTCAGTTGTCTTAAAGTTGTGGCAACAGTGGAATTCCCATGGTGGTTTAAATCTGTTCAAGCTAGGCAGCCTCACATCTCCAACACAGRCTGATATCAAACACTTTAGAAAAATGTTTTAGAAATGAGGGGACAGTCAGCAAAATTAAAGCCACTTGTCCTGGTTATATTAATGTTTTTTTCCTGTTCCCTGCCCAATGGTTGACATGTCAACTGGGATGTGTTGAGTCAGAAGTCCTCTACAATGTCTATTTTTTTTATTCATTTCTACTTCTTCAGAAGTCATTCAGAACTTGAAAAAAAATAAAAAAGACTGTTTATTTATATTTCCTTATGCTGTCTATAATGTGTGTTATTTTGCAGGATCCCAGGCAAGATTCAAAGACAAACTGCTGAGGATTAACTGAAGATTTCACCTTCTTCACTCTTAGAAGTGTTTGATAGTGGGGATTGAGTGATCAGCTTTATTTTTTCCCCATAATGGTTATACAGGCAAATTTTTGGTGCCCAAGGCACCAAAAATGCTTATCCCCTAAGGCTACTTTTATGCTTTTGAAGTGTCTCAGGGAGGCACTGGAAAGCTTGAAGAGGGAAGTTTACTTAAGGGGAGTTGCAAACACTGCTTTCAAAAGTTAGTTGGTTAAGATAATCTCAGTCAGAAAGAGAGGGGAACTTCTGGCATGAAGGTTTGCTCTGTGCCGTGTTTTGTGTGATCTAAAGGTTCCTCACAGGTCATCTATCCTGTGGTTGAGCACTGTGGGATGAGGAGACTCTTTGCTGCCCTTCTGATCAGTAGGGTCAGGTGTGGGCTGCTGCTTTAGKCTTTTAAGGAGTTGAGGAGGACACAAGGAGTTTCTATACTTATTCTCTCAACAGAAATGCAGTTTCTGGAGTTTTTGTATACACATCACGGCTCAGAGAGAGCAACTGGGGAAGAAAGTATAGCTCTAGTTGCCTTTGTTTTGGAATTATTTATCTTTGTTGAACTATTAGGAGGTAACAGGATGAATGCTTCATGCTTCTCAAGGGAGGGAACAATTACTACTTGGAGAAAAATTCCTAGGCTAACAACACCATGAAAGTAGAACACTGTTTGAAAGGCAGAATTGTTTCTTGGATGTACTCAAACTGCAGGCTTTAGGCACAATATGTGAAAATATTTTCTATTCTAGTATTGGGTTGAATCTGGTTGCAGTAYTATTTATTTATAGTAAGGCAACAGGCCTGAAGAATTTCTCTTTTTTAAGATTCAGCTCCAAGAATCTTGTGATATTATCAAAATATTCTAGATTAGGATATTCTGGAGCCTGAGATTCCTTTTTACGTGACTTTTTATTTTGCCTGGCAGAATGGCTCTGGGAAGTGATCCTAATTTAAGTGGTTAGAGAGGTATCCTGGAAAGAAAACCATGATAGATATCATTAATCCCACAGGTAGTTTCAAAGAAGGAGGCTGTAAAACCAGCCCCCTTACATCTCCTTATGTGTACCGCATGTGATATTCTGACTGCCAAGAGCTGAATGACATAGAAGGTATAACTAATGCATGCTTTTGACAATTTTAAARTGGTTTATGTAGTGATAAAAGGTAAAAAAAAAGGTCACCTGTAACTTCAGTGATATCTTTTTCAATGTTTTCACCTGTACTGAACTCCCATATAGAATGAAAACTGAAAACAGCTATTGAGGATAATGCAAAGGCAATTGTGATCTCCACAAGGTTACAAAACCATACTGTTACTCATACACGATCTGCATGAATAGTCTCTTAGGCAAATGATCCAAAACTGTTTGGCTTCAACAGAAAAACTTAGTCTTAAGTGAGCTACCTATCCAAAAGAATCACTTTAATCACACTTAAATTGTGTGTRAGTAATGAATTCATATAATTAATGAGTTTTATAGAATACATCAAAGCTAGAGAAATATGCAACAAATTGCTTCCTGTTTTGTTTCTTTGAGGGAAGAGTAAAATCTAGAGCAGAATTAGTTTCAAGATCTAAGCTTCTATGAGTTAAGATGCTGCATGTGAGTTGGGTATCTAAGATCCCATTGCAATCAGCAGGGACATAGGGTTTAATTTAGATGATCACAGAACAACCAATATCTTTTGTGATATTTAAGGTGAGAAATCTAAATGAAGGTAAAACATGAGTATAGAAGACTTAGACTCTTCTGAAATTGTTGGAGGCCAAATGAGATAATTTAGGGGATCTCAGACACATTGGATGCCAACATAAATGCTCTGCACAGTAGTTTTGCAGAGAAGGACCTGGGCATCATGGTGGACAACAAGTTGACCATGAGGCAGCAGTGTGCCCTGGTGACCAAGAAGGCCAATGGGATCCTGGGGTGCATTAAGAAGAGCGTCTGCAGCAGGTCGAGGGAGGTGATCATCTCCCTCTACACAGCCCTGGTAAGGCCACATCTGGAGTACTGTGCCCAGTTCTGGGCTCCCTAGGACAAGAGGGATGTGGAGCTGCTGGAGAGAGTCCAGCGCAGGGATACGAGATGCTCGAGGGCCTGGAACATCTGCCATATGAGCAAAGGCTGAGAGAGCTGGGCCTATTCAGCCTCAAGAAGAGAAGCCTGAGAGGGGCTATAAATATCTCAAGGGAAGGAATGAGGAGGAGGGGGCCGGCCTCTTTTCCGTGGTGGCCACCGATAGGACTAGAGGAAATGTCTGCAAACTGAAGCATCAAAAGTTCCACAGGAACTTAAGGAAGCATTTCTTAACAGTGAGGGTGACAGAGCCGTGGAACAGGTTGCACAGAGAGGTTGTGGAGTCTCCTTTGCTGGAGATCTTCAAAACCTGCTTGGACGCAGCCCTGTGCCATGTTTTCTAAGTGACCCTGTGTGTGCAGGGGGGGTTGGACTAGAAAATTTCTAAAGGTCCCTTCCAACCTTAAGCATTCTATGACTCCCTGATTCTATGAGGTGAATTAAGCCAATTATTCAGTATAGCTTAAGGAATACTCCGAGTGATTCATCTCACCCACAGATGATCAGATGTAAATTAGCTTTATTATAACTGTAGTCTTTGCTTTATTACAAGACCAGAGTTACCTAGATGGACTGTCTAGCGTTCCTTACTGCTCAACCCATTTATTCAGCTATTTATGATCTAGGAAGAAGTCCAATGTGCGGTTTAAGAATTTCCTTTAAAATAAAGTCCCACCTCAAAAATGCCATCGTTTTAAAGGAACAAAACATGCTCTTGCCCTGTGTTAGACTGAGATGGAAGATAGGAAGTCACCTGATAAGCTCCTTAAAAGGTGTTTTTAAAAACGCTGGAAAACAGGACAGTCAAAGCCCTTCCCCTCCCATGTTAGGGATTTAAAGACACATCAGGCCTAAAACAAAAATTGAATACAGTATGTTGGAGTCTCTTGTGCCCTYATCCCTAACATGCATTCCAGCCCTGGAGGAACCCTTGCTCAATTCTATTTATTGCTCAATCAATAAAAAGGCAAGCTGCTAGCAAAAAAACAAAAACAACGCCCACCTCAAACTTTCTACTGCCTTCTCTTGTTCTGTGTAAAAGATAAAACATTAGTTCACAATCTTAATATCTGTCACCACATCATCTGTCTTGCTTGAGTATCAAGACACAGTTATTGGGTAATAAATGCCCTATAACTGAAGGAGAGGGAATACCCTGTGTACCAAACTGTCATAGAATTTTCTGCTTCATGAAACAATTTATTATGCTAAGTTACTCTATATAGTTTTCACCAGAGACTATTTATTTAACCTCGGCCTCATGATATATTTGTYAACTCAATTACATGTTCCATGAGTTTTGTTTTAGCCAAAGAACATTAAAAGTGGTATAAATCAAAATTTTATTTTTGCCTTTTAACTAATACTTAATTGCCTGTTTTCTTTTTTCACCTTTCACCCAGGTTCCTTCATTTGGATCTCACACATAGTTTAACTGATGTGGAAGCCTGGCTCCAAATCCATTTCACAGTTCCTCTGGGGCATGCCAAGACTAGCTATTTAAACCATGTCTTTTTTCTGGATAAGCAACACAAGGTTAATTTTCATAGTTGTCCTTTGCTTGAATATGGTATGAGCTTTTCAGTGAGGTTGAGGTTCAAACTTGGGTAAAACTCTTCAAACCTATGGTAAAGCTAAAGCAGTGACTTCATGCAAAATATGGCAAAACAATAGAGTTTGTTACCACATAGATTAATTTCATAAACATTTCAATGACTTTAGAAATGAATTAATATCAGTGGCTACATTGCTGCTGAAGAGGAATTAAATATGATGTTTTGACTGACTTCTTTACACATATTTTGCAAGAATATGGGTGTTATACATATAGTACTAATTCCCCTACACCATTAAATTAGATACTGTACGTCCCATGAGCAAACTCAACCCATCCCTCTCACAGTTCCAACCTACAATTACTCTTCAGGCACAAACCCCATTCCAGAATAATGAAGGTCTCTGTGAAAAAGCCATTTTTGGATTAGATTCTCAAAGAGTTTCAGGTAGGAAAAGACAGTTTTATAGTCTTTCGTTTCCTTGTGCTAGACCGCTCTGTCTTTTCTGATATCGAGTCACCCTTGGATATGGGTCATAATGATTTTGATGAAGAGAAAGTGCCTGAACATAAAGCAGTGCTGTACCTAATGAGACCAATTCTATGTTGCCAAGATAACTGCTTGCAAGCTGTTTTGAGGTTTTCTCCCAAAGGGAAAGACCTGAAAACATTTTATTTCTAATAAAAATCTACTGCCAATCTACATGGATCTACATGGATATGGTCTGTCACAATTAGATAAATCTTAAGTATACATTTTTAGCTACTGGGACAGGCTTATAACAGTTTGCAGAATGATTTCCATCTTGCCCTGCAATCCGCCTGTGAGAGTGATTGTTAGTGCACAGGGAAGATGCCAGGGAAAGTGAATTTTCTCTTTTACTCCATTTCAGCATCTTGCTCTCAACAAGTTTGGGATGTCCTGAAACTGTTTGCCTTCGGCCTATCATTTATAATAGCTCTCTCTAGACTCCTATGAATTTCCCTGTCTCCCTTTTCAGCTAATCTGTGGTTTCAGCCTCCAAAATTTTCTATGGAGATAAAAGACAGTGCAATTTCATTCTGTGGAAAAAAATAATAAAAGTATTGTTAAACCTTCTATGTGATGTTTTCATGGAGTGCTCCTTTTTGCTTGTTTTGTGAGTGCAAAAATTACCTGATCACTTCTCGACAGCATTTTGATTATTAGTCCTCATTCTCCCCTCCCTGCCTTTGGCATCATCTTTGAATCTGAAAGTTATGTCACATTCTTGTTAAATCAAAATGTACCAGCCAGGAGAGAAGATATGAATATTACTTCTTAAAAAAAAAAAAAAAAAAAAGGATATATTTTTTTAAATACAATGAGAACAATACCATTCCTGTGGTCATCCATGTTCCTTAAGGTTACTTTGGAGTAAACCCAGGTAACTTACTCTCTATGCAATGACAAGGTAAAAATTTTGGTGCTGACTCTATATTGACTCCTATTCACAGACAAGGCTCTGTGATGTGATTTGTATTAAAGATGTTTTAAACCTGAATGTGTAGTTTGAGCCTTGGCTGCAAATTGATGTAATTCTGTAAAGTTGTAGTTATCCAGGCTGTTAAGACAATCACCTTATATTTTATTTCATGGCCACTGTCACTTAAGACCACAATACTTAGAGCAGGAACTGCATGTAGATATTTTGAACTAGTTAGCCAACAAATAAACTCTTAGGTAGCACTTCTATAATAAGGTTATTTTATTTATTATGCTAATTTTATCTATCTTCAATATTCCAAAATACCAAGTAGTGCAATTTCTATCACTGAAAGACAGAAAAAGAAAAATATATTGGTGCTATAACACTCACGATTGTGATCATTTCTCTTAATTAAGATTTTTAAAACTTTATGGCACAAATCAATTAGAAGAATTCCAAGTCCAGAGGACATGCCCAATTAGGTAAATGAAATGGCAGTAGAAAGATAGATCAAATGGCCATATAGAGGGGCTGCAAAAGTAATTACAGTCCAGTGCTTTCAGTGCATGCATAGTTATGAATTTGAGAAAAAATACACTCCACTGAAACAACCAAGTATGCTTATTCCTATGGTGGAACACATCTCATCTACCAAAGATGGCATCATTCCAAGGCTGCTCAGTGACCTCAATGACCAGCTATTTTGGCCTCAAAAGTTCCACGCATATTTCATAGCAAATCAATTTCTGCATTCGGGCAAGGCCAAGATAACTGTGAATATCGCACTTTTAGGATAGTTCTAGAGTTGCAAAATTGCTATTATCATTGCACAGAAATAATTCCAAAAGAAAATGATAATAGTAATGCAGAACATAGCAGTGAGGCATGTRAATGACATTTTAACATGTGGCCTCAATTCTCTCTTGATTTCATTCAAGTTTGTGAGGCTGTTCTTGCAAATGCAGAGACCACTGAGAAATTTATGATGATGGTGATCAGCTGAAAATAACCAACACATCATACAAGAAAGCTAAAATATGTTATTTTTAGTCTATGTGTATGATAAGAAAGACACAGGTTGTTCTTATTGTAAAGTAAGCTTATGTATATCTGAGAAGTAACTAGGATTTCAGTGCATGATGAAATATGAAATAAAGGTGGATCAAATGCCTGGTGAAGACATGGTAATTGTGCATACCACTATATTTTGAATTTGGCAAGTTCATGAAATTTGCCAAAGATTCGTAATTGTGCATACCACTATATTTTGAATTTGGCAAGTTCATGAAATTTGCCAAAGATTCATAATTGTATGTATGTAAAATATAGGGACTGCTCCTAGAGGATGATTATAAATATGAAACTGCCCACTACTGAAGAAATCTGCAGAAAGCCATCATTATGTGAAAAGTTCTTTCTCGGGGAATATTAAAACATGCCCAGGAGAATTCTTTTTTTCTTGAAAATAAATAGCTTAGAGAACCAAACATAAAAGTTGCTTTGTGTCATAAGTTTATTTTTTCCAACAGAAAATTTCATACAGATCCTTTTCCAGGGATCAAGATGGGGTATTTTGGCCTTACTAACATTTGTGAAACAGTACTGTTTTGCAGCCAGAAGTTAAGAAACACAGACATATTATTTATTCTGTGATTGTAGAGTTTTGTTAAGAAAGCCAGCATAAGAGGCCATTAATAATCACTCACACCCTCAAAAGCATTGGGATTGACATCTGTGAGTTAAAGGGGAAGGTACTTGGTTGCGGTTGGCTTCCTTTCCAGATATTTAGAGATCACACACTTCTTAGTGCAAGTGTCATAAATCAGCTGAGAAACATATTGGCAAAACAGAGAATCCCAGATGAAATTAGCACAGTCCAAGGCCCCCAGTTTGATGAGGAAGAACAGASATGATTTATGGACATGCATAGCTTTAGTCACATCAGAGCTAGACTATGTTATCCTCTCGGATGAATCAGGAGTCTGAGGGAAACGTGCAATCTGCAAAGCACGCTCTGAAACTCACCAGCCTAAGATGTTCTGTTGCAGAGCAGCTCCCATCCCGTCTACATCCCGGGTTTATTGACCTGAATCTCTGTGGGGATTCCATGGGACAAGTTGACAAGGGTTAGTCCACCAAACCTGGCTAGTGCAACTTACCTTGATTATCACTTTGACCAAAAGGAAAGCTTTATTGATTTTGAAACAAGAACTGAGAGGGCTTATACACACTTCTGCCGCATAAAACACCCKGCTTGGATCCTGAGCATTCCCAAGCTATAGTTCAGTGTTTAGATAAGAGTAAATATACATTTTAAGTATCCCTTGTAGCATAAGATTACGTAGAAGGATTCATTTTACCAATCACACCGTCACCTAGATCTATGAGTTTCTCTGGGGTTGTGCTGTTCAATCCATTGTTTCTGTTGAGTTTTTATTGGCTTTAATCAGAGTTCCATGATTATAACTAAGAAGATAATTAGATTCCTAAGTACATTGGCCTTAAAAGACAAAACCAGTAACCAGGTGGGATTCATCTCATCTAATCTCTGCTGTAAGGCATCTAGTCTCAGTCTTGGCTATTATTTCTCTGTAGTCAGTGGAAACAAAAGCACTTCTGAAAAGAAAGATAACTCATTTATCTTAATAACTTGTTTTAGGATAGGATGAGTCCTCCTGTGGGGACGGCTCTGTCTCTATATTGGCTATAAAGAAAATGTGGATGACTMGCTTTGACAAAATGCCTGTGTTTTAGACAACTGAGAAACACCATCTATCTTCACTCTTGCGGAAGAATGTATCTGAAAATTTCCCATGATTTTCTGTGTGTTACTGACAAGTCATTTTCTTTAGCGCTGTAACCAAAGCCAGAAAAGTGAACAGACAAGCCTGAAAATTTTAGACACTTACTTRCATTTAAGTGAAATAATAGACAGGACTGCAGTAATACTTGTTATTACTTGTCTACTCACTTAAAGCTTACCTATTTACTACCATGCAAAATATCATACCAAAATCCCAAGGTATGCTTAAATGTTTTTGAGAGTATTTATGGGAATTCTGTTAAACTGTGAATTATAGTGGTGTAGTAGGTACAGACCAGCAAATACTCTGGCACTGGAAATGGAATGAAAAAATACTTTGTGGGCTATAGCGTCTATATGCAGACTCTCAAGTGAAAGAGATATAGTAACAGCTTCTGTTACAAGTTGAGATATATTTGGAGAGCTCTGCCTTTTGCTTCTACAGGATTGTCCTTGGATTTCTATCCAATTAACACATCATTCAAAAGAATTATGACGGTTTACTTCTACTCTGGTAAGTTCTCTTGAAAACAGGTATTTTTACCATTAGTGTCAATATTCTTTTTCACAGAAATTTCACATTGGTTTATAAGCAATTAATGTGGCCTAAAACAGAGGCAATGATTGATTTGAAGAATATCTAGAAAGAAGTGGTAATGAACTGGGAGTAGTTTAAATTTATCTCTGATGGTGCTTTAAGCCTAGTACCCTAGTAAGTATATTTTATGAGATGTATTCTCAGTATTTATTATAGGTAGGGATATTTGGGGGAAGGTGGCCTTACACCAAGACACCAACAAAATTAGATACTTTAACTTCTTTTACAGACATTGGGAACTGAAGGAGAGTTCATATACTCAGGAAAAAAACCTACTCTATTAGTTTAGTGCTGGAGAGAATTTAAATGAGAGAATCTGAATATATACTTATATGTAAGAATATGTAGTTAAGGTTGCACAGAGAATATGTACCAGAGTAGGAAATCAATTTGGATTTTGTGACTGTCCACTTAGTGTCTTTATCAGACCCCTTTTTTTCCTTGTCAGAAAATTAGGTTAATGACACTACTTCAATATTAATAATTTAGGGCTGTATGAGGAAGTCAGTCTCTTCTAATAAATAGACAAGTTTCACCTCAGTCTCACCTTYAGACTAAAATCACAGTGGTTCTAAACTTAAAGAGTCTGTCAGGAGCCAATAAACTGCTTTAAAATCCTTTAAAACTGTCTGGGGAAAAATGGAAGGCAAATTAGTTTTATCATGCATGCAGAGATCAAAATTTAGTTTTTCCCAGGTGTAATTAAATGATTAAATGTTTTAAATAGCAAGACATAGTACTGGATCAGATTTTTTTTTTCCATTTCTGAGTTTCTAAAAAGTTCTAGTGATGCACTTAATCTTTTTTTTCTCCCCCTTTTTTTTTTTTCTTTTTATTTTTAATGCAGGAGATCCTTCTTGGAAGGATCTTGGAAGGAAGGACTTGGAAGAATTAAGTGTTTCAGACTCTCACGTCATCTTATACTGGTAAAGTATAAAGGCTATATTTATAGTCTACTGTCCCAGAAGAGACGACTGCTGTCTGTCCTAAGGAAGTGTCCAAATATATGCAAATGTTAGTTCTCCCCCCAAATCTCTCTTAATAATTGGTTATATTTTTATGCAAAAACAAATGRTAATGAGCATCAGCAAAGCTTATGCTTTGTATGAAGGCATTTCTCCAGAAGTATCAGAGAAAGCCAGTTAATAAAGAGGGAGAAATGATTGATTCCAATAAAATGCAAAACATTTTTTACCTGAACAATATATGTCCAATATAACATAACATCACAAATACTTTGAAGATTAAAGAGTTTCATACTGTTACTGACTAGCTGTGACATTTGGATCAAAAACTCAGTGGATGTTCCAAATAACCCATAGTTCAGAAGTGGTTACTTCCACTATTTTTTCTTCTTCGAACATTAAAATGAAAATAAACAGGTTGATTAATTAAAATTAATGAAAATCTTGTAAAAATATCTGATGGTAAAGAAGAGAAAAGGAAATACTTTAGGAGCATTAACATACATAGAACAGTGGGAAAGGCAGAATAGCAGGGGAAACATCCTGGCCAAATGACCTACAGGAATGTGTGGAAGTGGCAAAAAACTCCATTGTTCATATCATTTAAACCTAGTTTGGACAAAGCACCAGACACAGCAAGCTGTGTTATTGGGGACAGTTTTATATTRGACTGAGAACTGATTAATGACTTAATAGGTCTTTTCTGTATCTAATCTCTATTAGTCTAGGATTCACAGCAGTTTTATRCTTCCAAAACCTCTTCAGTCTTTGGATTCCTTTCCTCCATACTGACTAATAGTAGAACTTTTACCAATGGACATTAGAACAATTTTAGTTTTTCTTAAGAAAATAATAAATTGGCAGATGATTAAAGGTTTCCACTTAGCATTCATCTTAAAACWGTAAAGTAAAAATGTCTGCAAGTGTAGCTGGACTATTATTGAAAGTTTCACCTGAGTTAATGCTACTTGAGTTTAACAAAAATTCTCCTACTCAGCAAAGTAAGGAAACTAAAGATGTCAGAAGTCCAAGATGAATGAGATACAAAGCCTTTTTTCCTAAAATGTCTTTTGGGTGTAAATAGGTCCTGAGTAAAGTTTATTGCTACATGACAGCTACTTGGCTTGTTTTCCTCGCTTTTTATCGATGACCTTCACTTCACCACTCACCCTGGCAGTGTTTCTTTCAGTACTTTGTCCAGCTCTTCTTGTTCATGGATTGCTGCTGTTGCCCACTCAAAAACTAACCCAATTAACATGGTTACTCCTGAGTTCATTTKTTTGGTCTCTACCACTCTCATGCTTCTCAGGAAGATGAGCATTACTCATTGGAAACCATCATAGTTTATGGAATGAACAGGACCTTGGTTCATCCTTGCAATTTCAGGTTCTCAGCTGAGTACAGAAGTAGAATTAAGCCATCTTACTGGATTTTATGGACGTGCTGGAAGACTTCAAGCTGCAAAATGCAGAAGGCTAGGTAAGAGCATACAAGAAATTATTATGGTATGCCGACTAGTTCTATTCTTACAGCTTTTCATAGAGAAATGCTCTTGGTCATTGGGGTAGGTAAAATTTTGGTCTCACTGATAAGATTTTTTATTGTTTTTTATGGTCGGTGGAAAGAGTGTACTTGCAGGAGCTCAGGTTCTCTAGTTTAAGTTCTGGTAGGAAAATTCTTTCCCAAGTATTAAAATCTCAAAAAAATATGTAGACTAAATTTGGTGATTCAGTCACTGAACATCAAGCATTTGAATGAGTTCTTATTTTTTGAAATAAATTCTTGTGATCCTACCAAAACTGTGCAAATTAAACAACAGTTGCTTCTACAAAACAATAGAGAGATGCCATTGAAAATCACTTCTGTGGAATTGAGAATATCTTCTGGTAATTTATATTTAATTTTAATCCTAAAATRCTAGAATGAATCGGGTTGCAAGGGACTTTGGAGGGTGTCTAGTCCAACCTCCTGCTCACGGCAAAATCAACTGTGGACTCAGATCAGGTTGCTCAGAATGTTCTCTTATTGGGTCTTGGCCACCTCTGAGACTGGAGACTGCACAGCCTCTGTGACCATGCATTTCCAAAGCTTGATTATCTCCATGTTGCAAACAAAAAATAAAAAGTACATTTGGGCATATTTAACTTGCATATCTCCAAGATGGATCCTCCTATTTTAGAACCTCTGTCTGTCAGTTTCATGATTGGTGAAGTAACTCCATCTATGTTCAAATGTCTCCTAAGTTGCTGACTTCAACATCTTCTTTAGCTTTCCAATATGAGAAAGGACTATAAACTGAAAATTCAACTTGCAAAACATGAAACTTGGTAGATCACCCAGAATTAGTCTAAATCAGTCATTAGCATTCTTTTTACAATGACAATTGAGAAACAACTATTTTCAGGGTGGCATCTAATCTCACTCTGGTTGTTTGTGATAGAAGACAAAAAAGGGAAAGTAAAATCCTTTGTATCAAGCATAAGGACTAGTCCACACACTGAATTGGTAAAAATTTCTAGAAAAATTTGCACATCCCATAAAGGGTGGTATAAATCATCTTTTTGAAGATGATCTTTCCATTGATGAATAAGGCAGCCTACACTCTTAATTACACAAGATTTGTAACTTTTAGATGGCTGAAATTAGAGATCAGTATTTTCACTCATGRTATTCTAAAAGATGTTGCACTAAGATAAATAAATAAATAAGAAGCAAATAAAAACAAATGAACAAAACAAGAAGAGAGAAAGATCTCTCACACACTTCTTCATGCAATGTATTTTTACAATGTAGTACTTATGTTAAAGGGAGTCATGAAAAAACAGACCAGATTTAATTTGAATTTGGATTGGGAAAAGATAAGCCTACCTACATACATTTAAATTCTTATTGAGAATCAGAATCTTAATGAGTCAAAATGAGTTCTCAAAACTAATTTTGGTATGGAAGCCCTTTTCTGTAAAATAGAAGTTGAGTACCTGTGGATGTCTGAGTAAGAACTAATAAATAAAATAAAATGAAGATCACACTTGAAGATGAAGATTCAGCATAAGATATGGATGCATTTACACTGGAGAAATGGAAAGAAAGAACATTACGGTAATCGTGTCCAAAAAAAGGCAAGTTTCATTTAAAATCACATAGGGAAATTGGAGAAAGCAAATTGTATTTAAAGTCCTTTTTATTGTATACTAGTCAAACCAAATGAACAGGACATTTTTAGGGGGAAGGCTGCTGGAACACCATTTTTACAATATCTTAAAGTTTCAGGTTAATTTACCAAATAACACTGAGTCAGTAAAAAGATCTGCAATGTTCAATAGGCCTCAAAATACCTGACTTCCTAATTGTGGTCCAGTTATTGGATATTAAAACATCATATAAACCATTCAACTGCAGGGAATTAGGGGAAAACATTAGCTGTAGGAAAGTATTTTTTCCTCTTTCCCCAAACCACCTGCTACAGGGTTTTGGAAACCAAAGGAGAATTTACAGATGGATTAATGCCGTGTTCTCCCTAGTTCCCTGCATATAACCCTGTCAAAGTAAATAACCTGTGTGCTGCAATCAGGGCAGAACCTTTGTGATTTAGTAATTCTATAACACTTACCTGTGTCAGGTTTTTAAAAGAAGGAAATTGATGTTAAGGTAGTAGACTATAGGTTGTACATTATAGAAGCACAAGAGGACAGCCAGGCATAAATTACTTACTTCTTCAACAGGACAGTGATTTGTGCACTGGTCACAAAACACATCTGAGAGAAGATAATTGTTACACGGCTGTCAAGTGCCCTATTAACAGCTTGSGAGACTGTAGAAATGAATAAAAACCATACTGTTAAAAGTGGAATAATGATTCTAGATTTATGACTCTGTCACCCCTCAGTGCTCCTCTACATTTTACATTCCTCATTTGCTTGCAGGTTAGATGTAGTATAAATAAATAAGTAGGTAAGATGCTTCCCATTTAAACCTGGCAATTGGCAAATAGTTATTAGAGAGGGAGAAAGCCTGAAATACACATGAATATAATGAAGCTTACCAGGCAGAACAAAAGGATGCATGAAGGGAAGTTGTATCACAGGATTGTATCTGTTTTCCAGGATGAAGGACACCACCACCAATGAATAACATGAACTTCAGAAAAACAAAAAATAAAACAAAACACAAAAGTCTGTGGAGATTGTTAAACTAGCAAAGCAAACAGTGCCAAAGTCTGTTTTCTGGCCCTAACACCAAGTGCAATGGCCTGTCTGCTTCTGTACTTGTAAACTGTGCTACCCTCCAAAATCGGGTACCTACCTCCAACTATTTAATGGCTTTGCTCTAACTCTTATACCATGCCCATAAATCATCTAGAAGAGTGTTATTTGGCCCTGAACTTGCAAAAGACCATTCAAGCACTTAATTGGACCTAGCTTCTGTAATGAAGATATACTTGTGAGTGCAAACCTGGGCTGTGCTGAAATCAAGTTCTGCAGTATCTGTACCAGGTTCCTCCCTTTCCTACAGTCATTGCTCCTTGTTCTGCATAGACACGCTGCAAAGAGAGGAACATAATTTGTTGGTTTGCTCTCTAGCCTTTGACTTGGTTTGTATGCATGCAGCTTACGATCCTCTCGCCTAGGCATCTGCACATAGACATTTGCATCTTACAACATTTACACTTGCTAAGGAGAAATGGATCATTTGCCATGCTGGTTCAGTTTCTTTAAGAAATCTATGTTAGGATAAGATCACTCATATCACAACCAGGAACCTATTTTCCTCCAAAGGGATTACCCAGTGCTGAGGGCAGATGCAGAGGTCTGTGTTTTAAACACATCTGTTTTGGCAGATCAGATTGCCCTTTCCTGCTTTGTTAATTTTCACCCTTTTACATCAGTAATTCCTTTACTTCACTGCTATAGCAGAAAGAACACGCAAGATTTCAGTGTTTAAAAAACACTGAGAGACAGTTAATAGCTAAGAAGTTGTGTTTATCTATACAGTCTTGTCAGAGATGTCTGTGTGTGTTAGACTTGCAGCAAGGCCAATGTGAACTATAACTTTACAGGAGAATATATATGTTATCTGTCCTTTTACAYTGGTTCATCAGAACTTTATCTATAACTCTGCCACATAGATTTGGAAGTGGAAAAATAAACATCTACCATCTGCTCTATGTCATTTATGATGATTTCTCCAATTAGGTCCAATTAACTTGCTGTCAATGATTAAATGTAATGGGTAATAATAACTTGACTTCATCATTACCACCAGTATTATTAGCTCATTGATTGCAATAATTTCAAAAATTGCCCATCAGAATAAAAGATGTTTAGCACCTGGTTTGTCTGTTTAGGAACATCTGCTATAAATGTGTGATATATGTGGACTTTAACGTCTCTTGATGTGAAAGGGAAGCATATAATCTTTACTTTGAGAGTTTGTGCTTGCACAAATTTATCGTTAGACAATGCAAGGATCAAATAAAAACTGGTCTAAAATTTACTGCTAGACTCACAGAACTGTCAAAACAGGAATGGGCCTATCATATATTTACCAACCTAAATTTTCATATGCAGCAAGTGAAGAGTTTTGTTCAGATGATCTTAATTTATGTGCCTGTGTCCCACTATAACTTGTGCTCATAGCTGAGTTAAGAGTACATTGCTGGACAACCAGCCTGTCTTTAGCAGTCTGGTTGATGAAGATAGCTGCTTCTCTACAAATTCCCTAGATTAGTTCACTTGGCCTTGCTTGAGGTCTTGCGTGGGGTCCTTACAATAGTGGGCTGCAGCTTGGGTTTTAAACTTCTGTTGAATCTCCCTAACCATGGGATACAGCAAGTGGAAGCATAATCTTAATTGCCCTTSCTGTATCCCAAAGGCAGTAGTTTTCTCTCACCATGCTATTTCTTGGATCTCTGATTCCATGCAAACAAACTTTTTTGTTCAAGTTGACCTGCACTTGCCATCGCCTAAGTCTGCCATGTGTTTTAGGTCAAATATTGCCTTACTATTATGCTGTTCTTGTTTCCCTGTAACCATATGGAAATACCCGGAATAAGTGCTGWCTGGAATAGCTCAGGACAGACTTTCTTCAGACAGTTAATGATTCCTCAGCCTTTAAGTGTGCCAGTTAGTTTCCCTTCCTGCAAGCAATCTTTTTTTTTTTTTTATTTTTTTTTGAACATCATCAATTAAAAAATCTAATTCTCCTTTGATTTAAATCCTTCAGCGAGGCTGAGTGGGATGTTTACAAGAGTAAGATTTGGCCTTAGTTATAATTGTAATGCTCTTAATAACATCTCAAGAAATGTTCAGAATCAATATTTTACAAGCACATRAGAACCTAAAAAACAAATCTCAGTTTAGGATTCCTGAAAAGTGAAAAATTTGGAGAAAAAGTAGTAAAATATCTGGGTGTTATTTATGCACTGAATGTCTGCTTAGTGACTTGCCAGATCTGAGAAGCTTTAATTCTGGTGGTATATTTCTTTGATTACAAGGGTTTGAACCACGCTTTTTTAAACCTAACCCGGTCTTGGAAAAGCAAGCAAGTCTTTGGCTGGTCTCACCCCTTTTCTAACATTTCATTGCTTATTTTCCCCAATTTTGACATCTGGAATGTAAATTAAGGGTTTTTTTTCCTTAAAAAATGTGTTTTATCAAATTTTCATTATTTGGCTATTTAACAAAATGCAGATTGGTAAGGTAATGCTTATTTGCTGTGATTATTTCATTGGATATTTGGCAGAAAGTCTTCAGGAAATTTAGTAGTCTAGCTTTTAAACCTCTGATCTTATTCCATTGGTTGTTTCTAAGAAATATTGAATGACTAGAAGCTTAACAGCTCCCTGCAAATTATCTGACAGCTTGCTTTAATGCAGAAATATAAAATTTTCCCTGCCGAAATCCCAGTTGGTCTCCATCTCCAAAGTACTGCATTGTAGAGAGGGTACTAGGCATGATCTGTTAACTAGGTGGGGAAATCAATTATTTGGACTCCCAAGGCTTCCCTGCTCAGCAGTTATTGCTTTGCAGAATATTGCCTGACTAGTCATGAGCTTTAAATTTTGGGTCAGATTTTCACTTGGAACTTTGTTTATTTACAAGAGGTGAGGAAGAATCCCTATGTGTATTTTACACCTGCAGAAAACATTGATAAGTTGGGTCTGATACCATGTTATCATTCCTTTCAAAGGAAAACAGTTTTCTAAAAGTACTTTGTCTTGAAAATAAAGCTGCAGAAGGAGGGAAGAGGCTTATCCCACGGAGCTGCTTTTCATTCTCATCCTCCACACTCAGTATTTGCTTCCACACTCAGTATATGCTGCTCCTGAACCAGAATTAATTCAGGTATTTCAGAGATCAAGTCATATACTACACYAGGTAAATATAGTTTTCTTTATTTTTGGAACAACAGAGAGGCAATCTAGTACTAGTGTAAAACAGAAATAGTTCCATTCCAGAGAGCTGATTATTCAAGTGAAAATGGAAAATGTGAGCATAATCAAGCTCATTTGATTTACTGATAATCAACTACTGAAAATATAAATCTTAGTTATGATTTGTGCATGTTTATTATACTATATCCAAAAGCTGACTAGAACAGTCTGTATAAATTATTGCCTAAATTTTGGATTGAACATTTTATTGTTGTGTCTATGCACCTGCCTGATCATAGTGTTTTGAAGATTTGAGAGGTTGTCTGCTTGTTTCATTTTGGTCAAATATTGGTCCAAAACTATATTTGAGACAGTCACAATATTTTACTTGGATTTACCTCTGCAGTGCTGATTTAAGCTCAAGAAAACATGAATGAAGTTCCAAGTCCTGCAGCAYCATAGATCATAGCAGCACATCCTGAAGAATACGATAAGGTATCATCTTGTCTTTACTGAAGCCAGATCCCATTTTGCCCTTCAGGAGACCCGGTTCAGTCAGGGAACCTGAACTTTTGCTAAAAGGAAGAGCAAAGTGTTCCAGGACTACAAATTCTCTGAAACATCACAGCAGAAATTTTACAAGAAAAAATACTTTTTTTTCATTCAAATTTCGATTTTCAATTCTTTTTTTCCACAGGGAATATGGAAATTCCCACCAACTCTGATCATGCCAAAACAAATCTCTTCAGTGAGAAAAAATACCTCACCTTATTTGCCTCATATTAACCTAAAAGCCTGTTCCTGACTGATTAACCCCATTGTGAAGTGTGTTTTCCTTAACATCTTTTTTTCTAGATGTCTACACTGAAGTTTCTACACCTGAAGATGAATCTCACCAATACTACCCTCAGAGATTTGGCCAAAAAGGTCTATATCTTAGATTCATCACACCTAACTTTGGGCACTGATCTGAAATGCTGGTCACCCTGAGTGACTAGCATATGCTCAGAGAAAAATTACTTACAGATAAAATCTCTGGCTGACCTATGACCTTCCTATTACTAGACCAACTATTGTCTTTTTAGGAAATGTAGATGACTTGACTATGTTTCTAATGCAGATATCTCAGGTACCTAAGGGAAGGCRGACAGAATCAGTACAAGGAGTCAAACCCGTAGTGGGTTTTCTTTYGCCCAGTCCTAGCTAATATATCACCATTCAGGAACAACCTTCTTCATGATGTTAGTGCAGTAAGRGATCAAATACATCCAAGGACACATTAATATCAAAGTCTAGTCAAAAATATTTATGACTTGACACAAGTAGATGTATAGTTCCTCCGATTCACAGCAAGTGAGGGCTCCTCCTGTGCCTAACATGCCATGTATATATCTTTCTGTATAAGAATATTTTTTCTTAATACTTTACTTTACCTTAATACTTTACCTTAATACTTTAAACCTCATGAAACCTACTGATTTTATTATCTGTTTAACAAGAGGCAAATATGGAACACAGAGAAATTAAAAGAATGTACTTGTTAGCATTGGCATCTCTAACAGAGATAGGAATAGACCCTCTATTGAAAAAGTCTCTAGACTTTTCAGTTATCCTCAAAATTGCCCGCAGACTTTAAGCTAGAGAGCCCTAATGCTTTGATATGCTAGCTGCCCCCCAACAAGATCTCTTGCCTGATTGTTAATTACTGCTTTGAAGACATTGTATGTAAGGATTACTGTCCTTACTGGATTTTTTTTTTTTTCTGTCCAAGATATTATCATTTAACTTCAAGAAAGGTTTAGGTAGAGAAAATCAGAATGGCATATAAGTAAGAATCGATGGCTGTACTCATTTGCAATCACTCACCCTAATCAGTTAGTATTTTAGAGATAACTACTGTATGAATAACCCCTGATTTACTCCTTGATTCACTTAGCATTTGGACACTCATTTTAATAAGTTTGATAATATATTACACATAGAAAGGACTTTAAAGTGATATTTCTTATTCTGCTTTAAATCCATTTCTACATTAAAAAAAATCCATTTTTTCTTTAAGACTATAAAAGAGCTTTTCTTTCGTATTCTTAAATCTCATTTCTATCCAGCATTCTGCCTACCGCCTCATGACTTATTTTATACATTCAAGCAAGTGTTGCTATACACAGCCATTAAGTTCCCTTTCTCTTATCATGGAGGTGGTGTCTGCAAGTAACACCAGCAGATCAATTCTATTATTTATTTATTACTGGCATTTATAGTTAGTTAAACACAACCTGCTTGATTTTACTCTGCTTGCACTTAACCAAACCACTTTCCCAGGTGTTCTTCCTACTGCACAGTGTAAAGTTTCCAAGATTTCCCTTCAGCAGATGTTAAACTCACTGGTCTCTAGTTTCCTGGTCTTTAATCTCTTGACCCTTTTTAAACTAATGGAGTTGTATTTGCCACTTCCTAATCCTCAGGAATCTCCTCCTGATTTTTAAGAATGTCAGTTAATTTCATGCCTTTTACTAAAGCTTATGAAATCATGTTGTTTGGACCTGAGACTTTATCTACCGTAAGTGCACTCAGTATTTCTTTTTCTAATAACAAATTTTGGTTTTAACTATACACTCTCTACACTCTCTTCCTTTTTTTTTTTTTTTTTTTTTTTTTCTGAAAAAAAAATGGATCCATTGTGTGGTCAGAGAATTGTTCCTCCTACTTCAAAAAAAAAAGAAAACTAAAAGAAGAAGAACTGTTTAACAGTTCTTTTTATTCCCATGTGCCTCAAATAGTAAGATTTACTTGCAGAGAGGAAATTGTGGCTGCAGAAAGAAAGGCCGTTCCCATACATTTTGCTATCCTCTGTGGGACTTGAGCATTTCTAGCACTACTCTAGAAGCAGAGAAGCAGTAAAGTCATATCAAAAAAGAAAAAAAAAAAAAATCTGATTAAAAGATGTGAGATAGCCAGCAACTAAGAACTGTTGAGTAAATGGAACAGCCATGGAATAAATGGTCTCACCACTTCTCTTTGGTTCCCTTTCTTTCCATCTAGTCTTAGTGATGGAACTGCTTGCTATTCATAAACTAGATCAAGTGCAACTAGATTAAGCGTTACTTAAGCCCACATCGGTAGAAGTGTAAAGCATTAGTATGTTTTCCTTGATACATGAAACTTTTTATAGGCCTCCCTCACCTTCAGATAATTATAAAGAATATCTCTAAACTGAGTTTTTYATAGACTATACAAAATGAAGTTAAAAATATATATGTTAACAGTTCCAAACATCATATCTTAACTTCTTTTTTTAYTGAGTGTCATGAAACATTTTTCCTTTTGGTACTTCAGGATCTCTTTCCCCAGTTGCAAGGCATTTTGACCTTGTTCCTTGGAATTCTCTCTCTCATAAGTTCTTCTCATTAGAAGATCTGCAGTCCTAAGAGTTAGATCTGCAGAAGTGGTAGGTATCCAATAGGATATGTATCATATTATATTTTGGCTTCAGCCGCTAGATCAAGCAGCTGAAGCCAAATCAAGCTCTAAAAATGCAAATATTCTGTTTCTAAATGTTCTGTTCCTGCAGTATTTCAATGGAACTGCTTTCGACACCCTTTACATGTTTTGGACAATAGAGAAATTTAAAAACTAACTAAATTTTGGTGTTTCACAGGTTCTAAGTGGGAAGCATTTTTTTTTAATCTAAAATAAAAAAATAGAGAAATTTTCCTTATTTTGGATAAATTTTCCTATATCACTTGGAATTATCCAAGTGATAAACTTGTCCAATGCCATTGTGGGCAAAAAAGGACTGAAAGCTATGTTTATTGGAACCACTTATCAACCAGGAATACTAAAAGAGAGAAATCTAAAAGTTCTTTACTTTTAACACCTGACTCTCACAGGAGAAGTTAGTGGTATTGTACATATGTAAAAATAAGTTATAAGCTATATTGTTAGAAGAACAGGAGTTTTAACCAGTATGGTTTGTTCTATATTGAAGAGGAACCTTAGAAAAAAGGAAAGTGCAGCAGAAAATCCACGGGTGCATTTAATATATACTTCATTCAGATTATCTGTCAAATTTCTACAGTGACTCCTCAATATCTCCAATATGCATATACTATTCTTCTTACACCAAGAAAAAAAAACACCGAACAATTCGGGTTGGAAAAGAAGCTATAAGGCTGTGCCCTCAGGCATAGCAGTAAGTTAGTTAGAGAAAGGAAAGAGGGAAGGGAAGGGAAGGGAAGGGAAGGGAAGGAAATGGTTAAAATGCTAAGGCAAGTGTGAAATTATAACCAGTAGAAAAATACATGAGGGAAGGTAAAAATAGATAAGCATTCCACAAAAATCTTATCTACACTAATTAATATATTGGAATTTAATATCATCTCATAGCATCTCACACACAATAAAAAAACCCCAAGAATATATAGATAACTACCTCTCARATTACTTTAAAATATAATTTCTGTGAAATAGTACCTCATTTTACGTGTCTGTGCTCAAAGGCAGAAGATTAGGTCATAGTATCTACAAACAATGTCTATTGGATTTAACTTCCAATATCATCATAAGCTTAAGGCAGCATGTTATACAATCTCAACCAGTTCTGTGTTCTGTGTACATTGCCATTTTTCTTTTTCTTTTTCTTTTTCTTTTTCTTTTTCTTTTTCTTTTTCTTTTTCTTTTTCTTTTTCTTTTTCTTTTTCTTTTTCAACATTAGCAGAATTTCCAACTCAACTTTGGATGCATACAATTATTCTTGGATTTTGCAGCTATAGATAATATTGCCGGAATAATTAATTTTTTATTATTTCCAGTAGCAGTACTCTTCTAATTAGTATTTTTTTGTAATCATTATATTGCAACTATCAATGATTTATGTTAATACAAATGTGTCAGAAGAAAATGTTCAAATTGTTTAAATGGCTTGACATTGAAATTCCATTTTCAAGGGATTTAGGCCTAGAAATAGCAATAAGTCTTAAGCGTAATAAATCATTTTTGAAAATGGAATGTAAATTCTTAAGTCATTTTAACGCCTTTAAATATTTACACCTTTATATAAATCCACAGGTTCCAGAGTCTGAAATCTGTTTTCTCATCATCTTTTTTTTTTGCTGAAAATACTGTAATATTTTTCTTGGTACATTAGCCATATACTAATATTTCTATCTTTTTATTTAACATTAATCTGTGCTGGTGTTTTCTGTCACCCTTCTTCTTCCCCTTATTTCCTTATTTCTTGTCATTTCTCCAAACCCCAGAGAGCATCCGGATTTAAGACGTCTCTCTGACTCCCCACAGAACACATTCCTCTGTTAGCACATGTGCTTTTCATTCATCRATATTGTTATGCATTCAACATTTTTTCCTTTCTCTTTTTACTGCCACTACCTTGTTGGCATTGTAAAAGAGAATACGTTTAATGGGCCCCGAACCACTGTCATTACATGTTCCAAACAGCAACCCAGGGTGCAACTGGCACCTCACCGTAAGTAGGAAATGAGAAATTCTGAGCTGTAATGAGTGCTATTGAATTTTTTTATAGCAGCTTAACATAGGCTATTTAGCTCAGGTGTTTCAGTAAAGGACACATGGAAAATGCAATGCTTGAGGCCCTCAAGGTTTTTAGTCTCTCTTTCTCTCTCTCCACATCAGGATGTGAATCAATGCAATTCTCATGCAAGTCTCAGTAGCCATGGCAAGATATAATTGCAAGTGTGTGTTAAATAGCTACTAATGTGCTGTATGTCTTTGGGAGCTACTTGAGTATAGGTTTTCCCTTGGTCAGCATAGCGAGTTCCTTTGGTGCTCAGTGCAGATATTTGCCTTCTCTGAGGCAAGTATCCTTTTCTTTCAAGCCTTTCCAAACATTATTTTAAAAGTGTTTTAGTATTTTTTTTCTCTTTTTACCTGTTAAAAAGAAGGCAACCRTTTTTTTGTGAACATTTTCACTTATTAGCCAGGACGCTCCACCCTTCCTTTGGATTCTGYAGCCATATCGCCTTCTGTAGCACAGCTGTGAAGCTTGTAGGACTTGAGAATGTGAGGAGAGAGCTAGTCTGGGCCCCTCTGGCTTCAGCAAAGCTAGGATTTCACCCCATGTGCCCTGAAACTGGAGGTCATGGTCAATGTCTGAAATATGAGACTGGGATGAAATCACTAATCTAATCATGACATAAGTCTCCGCTGGAATTCATGTCTTCAGAGTGACAGATGCAAAACAAGCCAGCTTAGGGTGGAGCTAATAAACCAATTAAAATCACCAATTTGGCTTCCCTGTTTTTGCAGATTTTTGTATTCATCTAAACTGTGATCTCAGGAAAATCCAGTAAGACGCCGATAGATTTCTGATTTAAAAATACTAGGATTTTGACTTGGTTCAAAAACAAAACAAAAMAAAGATTCTTCTTAAAATGTAAGCTTTTCAGTACAACAATTATCTCTTGTGCTATGTTTATAAACCTTTTGCCTCTAAGAAACCTAGACAATAAGGACCTTCTTTTCTGAGGCCTTTAGTGTCAGGAAAAATGTTCATCATGACGACAAAAATTAGAATTAATATCGAGAAAATTGCTAAAACCTGCTCCATAATTTAAAGACATTCAAGGAAAGAACTTACTTGGATGTGCTGTTACTCATCACCACTTCTAGTCTGGAGCTGCTTGTATATGGCAGGAGGCTGTGGGCAGCCATTTACAGAATATGATTTTTTAGCCCCAAAATTTCTAAATATAAAAAGGAAAAAATGCAAACAGTTCTGTATATGATGCTTGGGTGATAGGACTTACCACCCCTACTTCTTTTATAGAGGAGAATGGGGTATTAATGAATGAGTAATATGAGTGTTGAGTACTGCTGGAATGTACCCAGTGATGCTGGAAACAGACAGAGTAGGAGAACAAGAAGAATAGCAGATCCTCTTTTGTCCTTGATGCACAGTCTGGGCACTAATTTTAGAGGCATCAGAAAAAAAAAAAAAAAAAAAAAAAAAAAAAAAAAAAAAAAAAAAAAAAAAAAAAAAAAAAAAAAAAAAAAAAAAAAAAAGAAAAAAGGGTTATCTTTCATCCTCCTTTTTGGGAAAAAAATAAACCTACCAAAGTGGTGCATATTTAAATGCAGGAGAAGATTCTAGCATAAGTTTTTTTTTTTTACAGTATCAAAAAGTGACTAACTTTGGCACATTTTCAGAATACATTAGAGCTCAAGAACTATGGTGATGAGTATCATAGAAATTCTTTCAAATAAACAAAACAAATAAACAGAGAGGTACCAGAATTCTCATCTCCTGATATTGGGAAAATCAAGGCTCCTGGGAACTCTTTGCAACATATAAAGAAGACTATCCATGAACTCATGTAGTGTTCCATTGTAATTCTTTCTCAGTCTTTTAGTTAAGCATATGATAGTGACGCCAAGAAAAATGTATGTGTTTTTCTTCTAATAGAGCAAAATACAGTCATCCAATTAAAGCACTTCATAATGTACGTGGGGGCTGTGATTTCTGGAAATGTTTATTATTATTATTTAATGTCAACAAATGTGTCTTTAAATATAAAAGCACATYTTTTTGTCCTGAGAAAGCAGTTTTGTTTTAAGACCACTGAAATGCACAAATGACGAAAAGGAGAAGAAGCGATATCTCCACTGGACTTCTTATTTTCGACATCTGGCTGTGGTCCTTCGGGAGAAATGTAAGTAACAGTTTACCACATGGATTACAAATGTGCTGAATTGCAAGAATGAATATTAAATGAAAATATCCATAGCACCTGCAGCTTGTCCGGGAGAATTCCCCTTGTGTGTTGTGGGTGGGTTTTCTGCAAAACCTCTAGTGAGATGCAAACTGCAACTGCAGCTGCTTGTAGTAGCAGCTCATATAGTGTTACCAAAGAGTTTGCAGATTCTATTCCATTCAATGAATCAACATTGATCAGGGCTGCCAACACACTAAAAAMAGAAAGGGAGGGAGCAGGAGTATTGTAGGGGAAGGATTATGATCATTAGGATTATTCCTTTGGGTTTTAGATGATCAGGAAAATTTTAAAAATAGTGTTTTTTAAAAAAGAAAAAGTCAAATGAAACACATGATGAAATATAAAGCTGGTTTGATGTATCTGGGCGAGAAGCAATGTTTACTCTGTCAAAAGGTCAGGCCTGCTTTTCTCTCAGTAGAAATCCTGCAATTGTGTGTTTTGCTGACTTCACATACATTCTGTATATACTGAGCAGTATATATATGTGACACTTGGCTAGATTTCAGACACTGTCCTAAGGGGGATTAAATGGCAGAAGATGTTTCTCCCTTAGTAATATATATTATTTTAAATTTTATTTTAAAGAAACTGAGCTAATTCTACATGCATTTGCCTTGAAAACAGAGGGGCTTATTAGAAAGCATCAGAACTCCCATTTTGATTTTACTCTCCAGAGAAATGGTGAAGAATTCCTTCTGTGTGCTCTGCTTCTTGGTATCTGGTCTCTCTGAAGTGCACTTGCATGTTTAGGGATAGTGAAGTAGAAATCAAAGGCAGATCAATGCTGGCAGCACACAAAAGGAAATATTACTAGTTTTTCCTTTGGGTTTTATAATGTCAAGATAATAAAATATATTAACATCAAGTGGTAMTTAATTTTTTTCTGTAAGAAAATAAAATTTTTAGCCTTGAGAATCTGCCAACTTATTCTGTTCCGGAATTTGTGTAGGATCGAGAAAGAAAGAGAGAAAGAAAGAGAGAGAGAGAAAGAGAGAGAGAAAGGAAGAAAGAGACATCTCTTTGTATGTCTTTGATAGTGTTCAAGGAAACTCAAAATTGTACAGGAATTACAAAAAGACTTGTATGGCAAACACTTGTTACCGAGAGGCATCCTCGCTAAGTGACTGCCCCTAAATCAGTTTCCTTTGGAGGTGATACTTGCATTCCTGGTTCTGTCATGTTGTGAGAATATTTGGAGCACTGGAAATTGGAAAATTTGGAGCACTGAGCTACCCGTTCCAGGTTTTRTATCTTTCAATTTTATATCCCTGTTTCAATCCAATGTAGACAGACAGCTTATGGAAAATACTATCTCAGTAGTGGAGAGTCTTGCTGGACTCTGGTCAATGTGCGTCCTACTTTTGTAYGTGTAAACATTAAGGTCTTCATCCTGGAGTAGAGGAGTGAGTGAATCAGAAGAGGGATCTCTAACTGTGATAATGAGAACAGAGAGGTACTTGTGTGAGAGCAGACCCAAAAGAGAATTAAAAAAAAAAATTCTTTCATTCTTTTCATGGAGGAGAAGTTGTGTTTCATTCCGCCTCTCTTTAAGTCCATGTTCACATCCTACTGCAAAAGGAGAATTCTACATAATGTCCCTAAGACACAGCGCAAAGCTGGCACATCTTTAAAGGTAGTAGTAATATTGAAAATGTTTCCAAATAAGGGACAAATGTTGCCTGGCCTTTATAGCAGAATGAAATGTAGGGGGGGGAAAAAAAAAAAAAAAAAAAAGGGAATTTTCTCTCCTGTGTGACTTATTAGGAATTATTCTTTCTCTTCCACTCTTTTGCTCCAAGATGACCAAAAGTTAAACAGATTGGACCAGTATTGTGTTACATCTTTCTTTGAGTCCTGCTGCTAGAGAATCGAGAAGGCCACAGGCAGGAAAAAAGTGCTTTTATTTGGATGCTTTGGGAGACATTTTGTATGAGGTCCTTGAAGAAGAGCCACTGTACCCAGCCCAGCCCTGTTAAATGCCATGTTGGGAAGGGATTGTAAGGAAACAGAGTCTCCTAAGAAATACTGCTAGCTGATAGTACTTTTGTGTTTTTCACTTTCAAAAGTCACTTAAGTAATATTTTACAGGGGAGATTACATTCTGGAAGTTCAAATAGGCTGCAGTGCTCTGGGCTAGATACAGTTTAACAAATTCAGAAACAGCAAATCCAAGAAACCTGTATCCATAAGTTCTGCTGTACCTTCACCTGGATTTTGCCAGAGGTCCTCATTGAAATAAATGAAATTTTGTCTTTAAAAATACATGCCATTTGTGGATTTCATCTCTACTCTGCTTATTTTTTTTTCTAAAGAAATTGAAAGTAATATCTTTTTGCTCCTAATTAACATATTAGAAATTGAATCAATCATTGTGTTTAGGCAGTTGTGAGTTATACAAAAGTTAATAGCTTTGACTGCTCTCTGCAGTCTTTCTAGAACATGCTCCTGTGTATATGCCCATAAAGAGATGTCCATGACATGAAACGTTCAGTGTGGATGACAGAGGCACCTTCAGGGTCAGATCTGGTCCTGTGCAGTGAATCCTTGCTCAGCTCTCCAGAGAACTCTCAGGGTGGGCTTCCAGCATGAAACTCAAAGATTTTTTTTTAATTTAGTCCATATAATAAATGATGAGAGCAGGCCAACATTTTCTTATATGTTTATATAGATCACTCTGGTAGAGACACCTTTTTATTTCTTATTCCACCTTGTGTAGGCAGCTGCATATGGAAGTGTGGCAGAGTTCATGGTTTGGCATATAATGAGAAGGGTAATTGGAAGATTAGTAATTTCTCTTTTGGATTGTTTTCTAATATTTTATTATGAGTTTCCTGGAAGTGTGCAGCTGAGATCTATATTACCATAATTTCTACATGTGTGACTTTAATGGACAGAAATTGAAAGAATCTATCTTTCTGGTTAGTGAGAACTCTAATTACTCTGCTCCCTACTTGTAGCACTCTCCTTGGAGCCTGCTGGAGGGCTGCATAGAGGTGTTTCTTTTACAAGGGTTATTATAAAGACACCTGTTAGGATTGATATAGTTAATGCTGCATCAACATTTCCATTGATTTGGTTTATGACCCAGCTGTAAAAACTCCTTAGTCAGAATGATGACTGAAGCAAAGGACATAGGAAAAATAATGATTGTAACTAACTAGAGGGCAATATCAAATTAGAGTAACTAGAGAAAACCTCCATAAGGAGGTTTCAGAATCTTGTTTTACATATTTATTGTGTGAAAAATATGTCTTTCCACAATGAATGTTTGGAACTTTCTTAGAATGTTTAGTGGTCTAGAAGCTTTGAAAACATTAAAAAAAAAAAAAAAAAAAAGATGATGTAAATTGGAGAAATGTATCCTATGTACATTTGTTAATTATTTTGCTTTAGGGGATTAACTGGTGATTTAGCAAAGAGTTAAGAAAGGAGTCTAAGTTAGTTTTTTCTGTTTTGGCCTTTCTATCTTGGCTGGATAGGAAAATCATCTGAGTCATAATGGGGAAGGTGGTTATCACCAATCTTTTCTCCTCTATAACATGGATAAGTAACATGGAAATTTAGGCTATCTGCCTAGCAGATATTATATGATGGCACAGACATACAACACATAGTGTCCAGAGAAAATCCACAGGAACAAGTGACCGTTGTGAAACAAAAATTTTGTAAGGAGGTTGATCCGCACTAAATAATTTTTCTCATCTACCCCTCCTCCCAGGATCCAAAACCACAAAATGTAACCACATGTTTGGATAATGTTCTAGCAAAGGTGAAAAGAGGACTGTTACAGGAGAATAGATCTGTTTTTAAACTCAAGAGAGTTAACAGTTACAGCAGTAACAGATGCAATTCTGTGAGCGGTCCTAGTGAGGACCATGTGTCCAATCCCTTCTGTGGTAGAGACGACACAAGCACTTACAAACTGGGAGCAGTTTTAAYCCCAGAACAAGGTCTGGACTATAGCATAAAGGACAATGGTGCCCCAAGGATGGAAAATCTTGGAGGGTTTTTTCTGCGTATCTGAGATAATCAAAGTCCCTTAGAAAGCAAGGAATGATGCATGTGTAACTACTGATACTGAACTTGAGCTCATTCATTGCACCTGACTTGGGGTGTGCACTGTGAATTCCATTACACTATATTGTAACTTAATATTTACACACAGAAATATTTGAGTGAGTAGCCTTAGCCTAGGTGACTTATGCTACACTCATCAAGGTAGTCAATCTCCCGGAGGTTTCCAGTTTTGCCTAACTCCTATGAGTCTGCTAGATGTGATATAAATAACTGGGCAGGCATCGCTTTCAGCAACAAGAAGACTGATTTTTATAGCAAAAAATATCCATTTTTGAAGACAATGTTGCCTAAGTTAAACTGTGAGAACTGGGGTCTCTAAGGATGTGGAAGTTTCAGAAAATGTGAGATCTGATCCAGAGTTCACTGAAGTTATTGAAAGATTCTCCTCTCCATCAGTGGATATTAAATGAGCCCCTTGGATTAACAGAAACTGAAGAGTCAAAAAAAAAGTTATCATGATGGGTCAAAAAGATGGGAACTCAGAAAAATAGTTAAATGTGGTATATGGAATACAAAACTAAGGTTTTTTATATCTGGCATCCTAGACCTCTTGTTTAAAGGCCAGGGTCAAAGTATTTGATACCCAATATGAGTGTTAGGCTTGATTTTTTGATCATTACTCACTTTCAGTAGCAAATGTTCATTTTGTGTTTTTCAGAGAGATGCTATGGTCAACACTTTAGTGTTATATTCCTTGTAGGACCCCAATGGAGAATATATTTTGATAGTCTATTTATGGAAGGAGGTGAAATTGATTTATTAGAGCCTTATTACACAGCTTTTTATACACAATTTCAAATGATGAACATGATTATACTGTACACATTAATTCTGACCAATTTTTAGATGAAATAAATAGTTCTAAATACCAAGGAACTATCAAAGAACCATTAAAATTTTCTTGCAAAGATGGCTATGTCATTGCTTATATTGAGCTCAAATTAATCAGAGACTGAGGTGGACCCAGAAGAAGGAATAATTTTTGGAGGCAATACAAGATGAATGTGAATTACAGGAGATAACTCAGCTTTGCAGGGGGTCCAGATTTTAAATGACATTTGAAGTCAATTTGCAATCCAGGCAAAATAGATGTTTAAATGTACTTAAGAATCTAGGTCTCTGTATCCAGTCTGGATAATTTTGAACAAGGTCTCTACCTGCTATTTTACAACTCTAGTAAGGGTGTGATTCAATTTTATGTCATGGTAATGTTTCTTGAAGGTATCTTGTCACATTTTTGGGTAAAAGATGGTATCAACAGCTTTGTGAGGAAAAGCTAACTATAAGAAGGGACAATATATAAGAATATAGAAAAARTATTCTTATATTTCTTATATTATGACACTTCTGCCTGTCAGAGACCAGTCTAAATTAGATGAGGAAAGGGTGCAGCAAAAGCAGGTTCTAGTAGAGAGTAAAAAGCCTAAACTCTCCTGTTCTTTATGGTAAATCATCTATTTCAGAAGCAGGACAAAAACCTTTTTGTTAATTTTATAACTCAGCTGGGGAAAAAATAGTCTGATTAAATCAGAGTGAGAAGTCTGAACAAAGCAGGATGTTTTTATGCATCTTTGAATATAAAGGAGACATCTTGAATTTTTCTTCTAATGAGCTATATTCCACTTTGCTTAGATAAGAACAAAGACCAGTCATATGAAAAATAATGGGTATTACTTTAAATATTATTCAGGTAAAAAAAATCCTTAACATATAATGTATTTTTCCTTAAGAATATGTGGACTCTGTATTAAATATTCTGAGATTATTAATTTAAATTTACTATTTAATAATCTTATGCAATGCCAGTAATGATTTTTCTTCATCTTTGCTTTCTGAAACCAATTTATAGAAACCTTTAGATTTACATTTGAAACTAATTTTAGTAGGAAGCTCATATTCAACATTTATCAGGTGTCTGCAATCTGTTCTTATCTGTTTATACAAGGAAAAAATTCTTTCCATTTCTGTGTTTGAGGTCATAATGGACTTAAAAGTTTAAAGAAATGAAGAGAAGTAGCATTTAAAARTAGCGGATTAAGCTAGTTTCTACCATAGGACTTCTAGGATATAACATATTCACTGAACCTTTCCATGCCAGATATTTCTCATATTCCACTTTTCATCGAATTTCAGTATTTCAATAACACTTAAGATTTCCTGAAGAATGAAGAAAAGGTGATTGAATTGAATTAACATAATTATGTTTGATGAAATCGAACTCTGAAGTGAGATATTTGAGAACTAATATATATTACTAAATGAAATCCTTTCCCATTTCTTCTAGTTTGCCATGATGTGTTCTCAGATAGGAGTTATGTTTATGATCAGAGAATCTGTCATCAATTCTTTGATATAGCTTAACTTTCAGTGAATAAATGAATGAGGTAATAAACTTCAGCATACAAAAAAATCAGAACACTTTCAATTGCATCACAAAAAGCTTATAGCCTGTTGTGTGAGAAATATAGAAAGTATTCAGTCATTGAATGTTTTTTCCATTATTGTAATGACTGCCACCCTTCCAGAATTAAAACTGCAAATGGGCAACTTTTACCTATCATGGAGAGTGAGTTTTAATGACTGGAAAACATTTTATTACAGCTTCAGGGCACAGAGGTAATACTCTTTTAGATTCAAATTATGACAAAGTCAAATCACAACCAGTGTCATTTTTTATGTTATCCAATATAAGAATTATGTAGATAGGCAGACACACACACAAAAAAAAAAAAAAAAAAAAAAAAAAACGGAATTTGCATTACTATTTAGTTGCAATCTTAATATTATTTGTGGTATTATTTTCATTATCAGTTACACCCATTTGGTTGTAGTAAGCTTTTCACATTTTTTACTGTTTCTAATGAAGTTTATGAGTGTAGCAAAAACAAATAATTATAAAAATCAATGGATTTAATTTTAATTAAATTTGAATTTTTCAATAATTACAGTCAGAAAAAAAATTACATTATTAGATACACTAATGACAGGAAAAAAAAGACATGAGGCTGAGTCCAGTTGGAGGCCTGTGGCCAGTGGTGCCCCCACAGGTCAGTATTGGGCCCGGTGCTTTCAACCTATTCATCAGTGACTTGGAGGAGGGCACAGAGGGCATCCTGAGCAAGTTTGCAGATGATACAAAGCTGGCCAGCATGGCCGACACTCCAGAGGGCTGTGCTGCCATCCAGAGGGACGTGGACAGACTGGTGAGTTGGGCAGAGAGGAACCTCATGAGGTTCAACAAGGACAAGTGCAGGGTCCTGCACCTGAGGGGGAATAACCCCAGGCATCAGTACAGATTAGGGGGTCGATTAGGGGTCGATTAGGGGTCGACCTGCTGGAGAGCAGCTCTGCAGAGAGGGACCTGGGAGTCCTGGTTGACACCAAGTTAACCATGAGGCAACAGTGAACAGAGAAGTTCAATGGGATCCTGGCCTGCATCAGGAGGAGTGTTGCCAGCAGGTGAAGGGAGGTGATTCTGCCCCTCTACTCAGCTCTGGTGAGGCCTCACCTGGAGTATTGGATGCAGTTCTGGGCTCCCCAGTATATGAGGGATGTGGAGCTTCTAAAGAGGGTCCAGCGGAGGGCAACCAAGATGATTAAGGGACTGGAACATCTCTCGTATGAGGAGAGACTCAGTTGGGCCTGTTCAGCTTGGAGAAGAGAAGGCTGAGAGGGGATCTGATTAACATGTATAAGTTCATGAAGGGTGAATGTAGGGACCCTCACTGTGAGGGTGACAGAGCAGTGGAACAGGCTGCCCAGGGAGGTTGTGGAGTCTCCTTCTCTGGAGATCTTCAAAACCCGCCTGGATGCCGCCCTGTGCCACATGCTCTGGGTGTGCCTGCTGGAGYAGGAAGGCTGGACTAGCTGATCTCTAGAGGTCCCTTCCAACCTTGACCATTCTGTGATTCTGTGATTCTGTTTTCTTAGTGAAAAAGGAAGGTATGAGACTATTTATTTTTAGGTAACACTTAATCTAAGAGAAAAAAAACAATGCAATATGCTATTAGAAGTCTACATGAATGGTTACATAAATTACTACAGTACATATGTCTTGCTACTACTATATTTGTCTTGTTTTCCGACTTTTCTTACGCAACATAATTCCAGTGTTTTGTTTAGGAGTTAAGCCAGAATCACTTTCGTGACACGCAAGGCCAGAAAGGCACAGGTATCCCACAGGTCCTGCGTCAATTCTGCCAGGCCTTGTCAGTTATCTCATGTACCCTCCACTATTAGCACTGCCTGGTTGAAAGGTAGTACGTACCTGTTGTGGTTCCATCCAAACTGAATCAAAGTGCTTGTGCAGTCAAGTGCCTCTCAAAACTTATTTGAGGAACACTAGACACTTAGTGTACTTCATCACATACCTACATGTAAATCTCCTAGATCTGCATATTTTAGCCTGTAGCTGAATGACTTCCTAGGTTCTGAATAGATATGCCAGATGCCCTTGATAGCGTCCCTCTACTTCAAATAATGAGGCATGCTTACAGAGGTTCTACTTCATTTTACTTTTCTTTTAATTTTTCTTTATCTTTCTGAGAATATTTCTGTGCAATAGCTTTTATCCAAAAGACAGAAGAGAACATAAAGTTTTCCTTTTCTTTAGATGTGGCATTTATGGGAGTTAGTGCATCATTTTCTAAATCTTTTGCAGGAGGGCCTGGAGATAGAGAATTGTATGTCAACAGAAGCCATATCCTTCATTAGCTATATGCAGCTCATGATACTGAACTGTTATGTTGTGGGCTTACTAATACTCTGGATTCTTTCCATAGTAAATGAAGCATGTAGAGTTTTTATTAGGGTGATTGATGTTTTTAGCTGGGGCCAAAATCTCTTGGTTGGTGCCAGTGACAGGACAAGGGCTGCAAATTAAAACACGGGAAGTTCTATCTCAATGTGTGGAAGGACTTCTTTCCTGTGAGGGTGACAGAGCCCTGGAACAGGCTGCCAGTAGAAGTAATGGATTCTCTTTCTTTAGAACTCTTCAGAACTCACCAGAATGCCACCCTCTGCCATGCACTGTTGGTGTCCCTGCTTGAGCAGGGTGGGTTGGACTAGATGATCTCTAGAGGTCCCCTCCAACCTCAACCATTCTGTGATTCTGTGAGCTTTACTCAGGGATTTTAGGCACTTGAAGGTGTCCATGGGATTCTTTAAGTTGTTGCCCACCTATAACAAGGCCTGAGGAAAAACAGTCTGTGAAACTCTCAGCTAAACTGGATTCATCTGTAGTACCTTACACAAAGAATGGCACCTGGCCTGTTCGGTGCCTAACCCCTGACTGGGATCTTGTGTCTGGGATGGAAGAAAGAGATTCTGCCTCTGCAAAGACAGCTCTTCTCATGTTTGGTTTACCTTCACAGTTCAGAGTAATGTTACAGTCTTACTTGCTATGTCCAGTCATTTTTAAAGCCTTGAGTTGCTATTGCTGTGTCAACAAAGCTTCAAATAACCATGACCCAATCTAAAATCAGATGACATGAACCCGAAACAAATCACTTCTCCAATGGGAGTAGCAAAAATGTTGTGTTTTAAAATAAATAAAAACCAAGGTCCACTTGCAATTTTTGAATTTTAAAAAATGGGTGACATATAGAAAAAATATGTTTTTCTCACAAGTATAATACGACCATGACACAGGTCCTCCTTAAAGCTCAGAAAAGTCTCTCTCAGCTGCAAGTTTAGTCACTTTTTAAAAATAATTTCCCAGAATTTGAATGCTCTGCTGATCCCTTCTCACTCTTCTGTTTTCCAGTAGCATATCCTTTTTATGAAATTTGGCTTAGGAGTGATACCTTGAAGAAAGAGAGGTAGGTGATTTTAGTAGTTTGTTGTCAGGAGTTTGACTATTATTCCTTTGTTGTAATTACCTTATCTATAACATTTTTTCACTAACTAATCAAATTATGCAAAACAAATAAATATGCCACTACTATGCACAATATTTCATTGTCAGATTTTGAGAGATTTTTGACATAAATTAGTTGGTGCAATTTCTTTCCTGATATCATTTCTGGGCATTATTATGTATATGTATATGTATATGTATATGTATATGTATATGTATATGTATATGTATATGTATATGTATACATATGTATACGTATATGTATATGTATATGTATATGTATATGTATATGATATTTATTTATGTTACTGAAGTAACATAAATTAAATGACCTAAGAAAAATTCAATAATCTTCAAATAATTATAACCACGTTATACACATTTATCAGATCAGCTTCACACAGACACTGTTCTTCTGTTTAACTGATCTTCCTAAAAAAGCATATTCCAGGCTAACTCTTATTTCACATTCAGCTAAGTTGAGTTTGGCTTCTGTTCCTCACTTCTTACATTCTGTATTGACTGTGACTTACCCAGCAAATGTGTTATGTCCCACCATAACCTAGGTCACAAAATACTCTAAAAGAATAAATAGCAAATGATTTTGAATTACATAGCATGAGTTCCAAATAGGTTAATTCTGGTTCATTTACAAATTACAAGAGGGACAGTCAAGATGATTTGTTGATCATGGCAAGCAGAGTCTGATGACAGACTTAGAGACTGCTCACTCAAAAGACTTTTATTATTGTTGTTACATGGGTTCATAAAGGGACAGATTGTGATAATCTTACTTATGCTAAGCAATACCTTATTCTACAAGTAGTCTATAGAGGTCTTCTTAGTGACAGCTATTCTGGGAATAACATGTTCTTAAACATGTTGCAGTAATAGATCAGTCTGGTCCATAGTACATGGGTCAGCATTACTACAGGTATATTTGTGTGAAAACTGCTGGTATCATAAGAAAAATGCTATACAGAAATGAATTTATGAACTCTTTAAAGTAAATGAAGCATTCTCTCCTTTTATTACTTTATTTTTTTATGAGTTAAGAATGTTCAGAATTTTTGRTTATTTTCTAGTGTTTCATATTTTTTGTCAGATTTGCAGAAGGCAAAAAGAGCCTACTTTGTGGAGGCTTTTCTTTTCTGTTGTTGTTTTTTTGTTGTTGTTGTTTTACAAAAAATGGAAAAGATGAAGCTTTACACTCAATAACACAGTGCTTCRGAAATATCAGTGTAGCTGTGCAGATTGAATTCACAACTTCAGACGTGTTGCATAAGCTTCACCTTGTTATGTACAGAGATACGCAAGTTTCAAAAGCCAAAATATCAAGCAGATATCCAGCCAATTTAGTCGAGAAGAAATGAGGAGATGAAGAATGAGAACAATGGCTGTGAGTTAAGATCTGCTACTTTAGATACTACTGTAAGTAGGTGCCTGCCTGCTATTCAGAAATTCCCATCACCAGGTTCATGGCAATGAACTGCAATGATAAACAAAAAATCCTTACATATGGAGTACCACCTATTTTCCTGAAATGCGGAGGAGGAAATTCTGTTTTACCTCTCAAATCATTAAAAATTTGCTATACGAATATCATCCCTGAGGCTGAAGACCCTCACTTAGCCTCCTTCCCTGTCAGAATATATTTGATTAGGAAGAACTATATTTACAATACAGGTCAAATTTGACTTTAGGATGATGGTCAGTGGGGATGAGGTGGTATAGATRATCCTGGCTTGCTGCTCTCTCTCATTACTCATTGCAAAGGAAGTGTTCTAGGAAGGAGGTAAAGAAGGGAGAGGAGCACATGGTCATTCACCCTCTTCAGTCCTCCCCAAAGCTGCTCATGTCAAGATCTCTATTATAGAAGTCTTCCAATTTCTGAACAAGTTTTGTAAACTTGTAATAAGTTTTCACTGAAAGATGGATGAACAAGAAATTGGTCGTTAGTTCTTGGTTCATTTTTTTGATTAATGGAGGAGCCTGGAAAGGATAATCTTACCTATCAAGAGCACACAGTAACACATTTTATGTCCTTTCTCCTACTCCATGGAGAAGGCAAAGGGTAGCCAGAACTAAATGTCTTAACATGATGAACACTGGGGCCAAAGTAGTTCTGGAGTTTTCTTCATTTCATTCCATAACAGAATATTTAGAATAGATCAAAAAATCTGTAAGATTTCCATCCCTGTTGCAAAACTGATTTAGCTACTGCTTATATTTTAGGTGCTATAATAGTGGAGGAATGGATCTGAATGGGATCTTCCTGGGAAAAAATATGTGGGTTTTTTTTATATTAAAAAAAAGAGCAAAACCACCTGCATAAAAACTAATCATACACTGCACAATAAATGCAATTTATCATCATTATGAGTAGGCTAGAGTGAGCTAAGGTTTCCAAACACTGTTCTTGCCATGGAATGCAGCCATTCTTCATGATAGTCTTCAGGGCATAAGTATTTCTAAATCCAAAGTGTTTCACAGCATATTTTAAATAATCAGTCATCATATTAAATGTTCTCAGTAACTCCAGTATTTCTACATGTGAGCTACTTCTTATTACAGCAAATTTACACAAAACAGTAAAGAAAAAAAATTTCACCCCCAAATGCTGATTTAATCAAAACTATAAGAATTCTCCATCTGTTATTCTATTCCAGTGTATGTTTCTGAAAACATATAAAAGGGATAAACATTAAAATAAAGTCTATTCCACAGAATTATCCTTGGAGWTCTAAAACTGGCTAAAATGCAAATTTAAGTTCTAATATATACTTTCTTGATAGGGAAAACCATGAGAAGTATATTTGGTTCTGATACATCTATGCAAGAATATTCAYCTCACATATATCCACAAGACAACAGATCCCCCATGCTTTAGATATGTATTTTAGGATGAAATGAGTTGCATTCTGGAAAACTCTGTTTATTGCTCACTGTTGGCTCAAGAAAGAGCATAGATGATGAGATTATGAGTGGTCCTTCCTTCTTATATCACACAGTTTCCGTTTACTAGATGTTTATGATAGAATATGTTGTTACCTAAAGACTCAAGAATTAAATTATACATGTGACAGAGCAAAGGCAATTCGATACACTGTGCAGTAAAAAGTGTCWTACATGTGTGACAATCAAACATATCATCTAGATACCTTTTTGTAGAGGATACAATATCTACAGGGACTATAGTTATGAGGAAGAAAGATAAAAAATAACATATAATGATTTTTTGTTTGTTTGTTGATCCATTTGCTTTTACAAATATACTGAGAGAGATGGAGCACTTGGAGAGAGGGATTTGAAATCACTCAAATAGATTTTCTTCAGTTCACTTGGCCCATTAGATTCAACTTTGAACCTGATATTTTAAATTTAATCAAATTATCACCAAGTTGAATGGAAGTTTGGGTTCAGTCTGGACAGAACAAATGAGAYTGAATGTCAGATAAAATGATRAAGAAGATGCTAAAATGAAGTTTACAGAGCTACAAGCAATATATTTTACATTASCCTAAATTATGCAAAATTCACATGATTCCATGTTCAATACAACTATTAGATTTTCTGAAGTGAACTTCAAGTCCAATTTCAAGTGAACTTTGGCTGATTTATACTTTGTATTTTTACATGATTTTGACAAAGAACTAGWTAAAACTTGGCAGTTTTGACTGTGTTTCCTTTTGAGTTTATCTGGACCTGAAATCCAAAGCAAACTGTAGATGTGAACCCACCCAGAAAGAGTCTGAAAAAAACATCAACCCATAAAATTAAATGGTGGAGTTTTGCATAATTGTGACATATAGATGTTAAAATTAGATGAGATAAATCCCAGAACCRCTACACTTAGTGACCAGGAGCACCCCAAGAGAAAGCAATAATTAGCATCTCCAGCATTCACATGCTCCAGAAGATGCATTTCCATATTTTTCTCTCAGTTGTCTGTTCCAGGCTCTGAGATGAAAAGGCAGAGCTTCAACTTGCCAAGAACCCAACTACATCCCTACACAAATGTCCTCATCTTCTTGTTTGTACCACTAACTGCACTCACCCAAATCCATTCCTTAATTTCATATATGAGTTATCACAACAAGCTTTTACCTTCAAGAGGGTTTCTGCCTCTTGATCCTGCTCCCACATCCTCAGTCAGGTATATGAGTCTTGAAAACAGCTGGTTTCTGGCAGGGATGATGATTCTTAGATGAAGAATCTGCAGCTCAACTAAATGCCTCCACCTAAACACAACTAGCAGCTACTGCTGTTTAGTGTTGCTTTATCTCTAGCACATGTACCAGTCTGAAAACTTTTGTACCAGTGTAGGAGTTTTTGTGTTTTTAGGGCTTAATAAGGTAGAGAGCTTAGCAAAAGTAGATGATATAGTATAGTATAGGGCATAGAGCTTAGGGCATGGCGCTCGGAAGATCTCGYGATGTCACGGGAGTTAGGAGCATAATTAATTTATGCAGTTTACTGATAACCCCATGCCATACAAGGCGAAAAGTAGAAATTAGTCTCCCGATTGGGCAGTAGGTGAGTTTCCACATTCAGCTGGAGTATATAGGCAGACTGAACTGCGCAATAATCGCCATTTTGCCGCATCCCCCATAGTGATATCTGTGCTCCAGGCCCTGGGGTGAGGACAACCCCAGGTCAGTCCAGCTAGCAAACAAGGCTTGCCGACCCCCGTCGGCAACAGTACCAGACTAAGTGAATCTGTGTATCAATATTAGTTTTCTTACTCTTCCAGTACTTTCACATCATGCTAGAGGGCATGATGTTTTGGAATGATGTTTTCAGTTTTGCAGACATAAGAAACGGGTAAGGAGAGTAAAAGAGAGAATAATTTTCTGCTCAAAGGAAATTGAATCAGAAGGACAAAATAATTGATATGCAGATTTTATGACTAATTTCAAGTTAATAATGGTTTATGCATGTATTTCCATTTATGCCAATGGATCACATTTTTGTCATTTTAGCTATAATTACAGGTAATGTTAMTGATAAGCCATTATGCCTAAAATAACCTAAACTAATTGTTCTTTCTGTTATATCTTTGAGCAGCCACTACTAGTTCATTATTGTTTTCTGAGTCTTTAAACCAACAAARGTAACTAGCCAAATAATGTGTGTATTACTTTATTTCAAGACTCATCCAGGTGAATATGTCTTTCTTTTTCTACTGTTTTTCCAATTGTTCTTTTCTTTAAATACTGTTTGACTCCAAGTGTTTTATATCCTTCAGGATAAAAATAATATTAATTTTATACCTCATATAAAAAAATGTAGGTAATCAAATACTATCAAATACTATCAGGGAGAAGAAGATATTCAACAAAATGCTAACGGATAGTTGTATTTTCACAAGAATGAGTTGAGTTTTCTGATGTGCATCATTCACATGTGAAATGTAAGGAATACTCATGAAAATTCCATTCTGCTCCTCAGAATCTCAACGCATATCAGAAACTTAAACATGAAAGCAGAAAGAAGCATCATGAAAAAGTATATTATAAGCAATTTCAAAACACTGCCTTTATTGACTTAAATAACTCTTTGGCTGAATTGTGTAATAAGGTCAAGAACCTTAGTTCATGCGTTCAGATGGTAGCAAGGGAGAGAATGAATGAAGCCTGGGCCTCATTACGAACCTTGTTACTTCTGAAATGACATAAAAGGGAAATCAGTTGCACCTTAGGGAAACAGAGCTCTGACCATTAGCAAGAAGAGTACCATGAAGAATTTCAATCTGACTCATTTAGGTTAGGGAACAGTTACTCACATAAACATATCCACTAAGGCTGGAGAAAAATCATACAGTCAGCTTCCCAGCAATATTAGCTTTTAAAAACTGATAGGACTTTGATGTGAAAAACATTAAGCTGGTGCTGAAAAAAATAATTCAAAAATGCACCAACTCTTTCTTCTTTCCCTTTTCATTTTTCCTTCATCTTATTCCGTTCTTCATGACTGGCAGGAGGTGACTTAGCCAGCAAGCTTACTCAAAAGCGTGAAGAGAAGAAGAGATATTAAGTGTTTTTTGTGATGGAAACCATCATTTCTGTTATTCATAGTTTCATTTATGAAGAGCTCATTGTGAGCCAAAAAAAGGTGCATTGGACAATTCCAATTCAACAGATGGCATTTTTAAAATATCAGGACAACTCCAAAATGTTTTCACCAGAATTCTATGAATTCAGTTTCTTCGGCAAGAGGTAAGCTACAGAGAAATAACTTTTGATGCCCAATTAACTCATGCTGAACACTATCCTTTTGATGGGTGAAGGGCAACAAGAGAAATGGGATGCAGAATGCCTTCTGAATATTTTTCTGGATACAGCCCCCACTAGATTTCAAAAAAACCAACAAGGTTGAGCCAAAAAGGAACTGTGTAAAATTCTAAATATAGGAGTGCAAATGAGGTAGAATGGAAATCAAAAATTAAACAAGTATTTATATATATAAAAAAAACTCTCAAACTCTTCCAGATGTTAAAGCAAGTAAACAGAATTTGAAGATTACATTTTACTATTTAAGTTGGTATTTGAATTAATTTTCACTTGCTTTTCTTCYTTTTCTCCTCATTGAAACTACTACCTGGATTTCCAAATGTGTTAATTATAGATCTTCATTTAAGGTAAACTTGTGCACCAGGTCACTTTTGTTATAGAATAAGTAAGATATAKTTTAAATGCAGCCCTGCTCATATACAACTTGGAAATTTTTAYATTTTAACAACAAGAAAAAACAAAAATGCTCTTCCACATTGCACTGGTATCAATGGCAATTCATTTAAGTAATACAGTTAGCACTGGTAGCTGAAGTTCCCCACAAGGAACTGATTCAAGACAGATGATAATAAAAAGTAGAGGGGAAAAAAAGTGTGATGTGGTTAGAACAGCAAAAATCTCACTTACTCAGGTTCTGTCTTCACTGCAGAGTTACTCAGCTGGTGCCTCCACTTTGGCGAAAAGCAAAGACTTTTGAACCAATTCTAGTGAATCCTCTATCTAAGCAAGCTGAATTGCAAAGTGATAGGTCTGTGCTTTAATTCTTCTTCTTCTTCCTAGGCATATAATTAGCTCACTTTATAGAACGGATTCAGACATCCCTCCAGTATCTTCCCACAGTTCCCTTCTTGTTTCATTTTATTGATGCACATGAAGAGAGAAGAAACAGAATCCTCCGATTGTCTTCTCTGAGCAATGCTAAAAAGACAGGATGTTTCCATGAAGGTCCTGTCTTGCACCCTTGGCTCAGACCTGGCAGTCATCATTCTGTACAACATAATACACAATCGGTTAAGTTATTGGTGCAACAAAATAAGGTAAAGAGTATTTATATGAGCAAGGAGAGTCATCTCCCCTCACTTCAGATATATTTAATGAAACAAGTGATTCATCTGATCTATTTTAGGTCTGCGTCTGTGTGACACTCAAATGAAGATCAGTAAAAACACCTATTCTCTTCACTGTAGAGTGACTTGCTGATGTGTAGACATTTGTGTTTGTTAAGATGAATCCTACCCCAAATGGCTAACAGCTGAGAAATGTCAATCACTTCTTTTTTTCCTTTTTACTGCCTCTGAGTTCAGATTAGTGCCTGTTGGAGWGAGTGCTTCACAGCCCTGTTAAACAGATCATCTGAGATCAGAAGAGATGCAAAGCAGGGTGGAGCACAAATACTTAGAGCATCAGACCAAGGTTACCTGCCCTTCCCACTGCTAGCATGAGTACTGCTTCCTTTCYCTTTTCTGTGTGGTTTACAACAGTCTATTTATTGATGAACATCTGTCTCAGCCAAAAGACTGTGACTGTCCTAAGATTAATGTTTGCCATCAAGCAGGAAAGATCCGTGACAGTGGAATAAAAAATGAGCACAGGTCCACATGCATCTGAAATAGTCACCTCTTGTGCCTGAGATAGGTTTCAAGCAGAATCTTCATTGTTCTGTTACTGATTATGATTAGACTAAGCTGCCTGAATTCATACTGGATTGGGAAACAAGGGAAGTACTTGTAGAGAAAGGGATCTATTTGATTAAAAAAGTAACAAATCTGATCTTAGTTCAGAGTTAAGCAAAGAACTGAAGGACTGGGGCATCTCACATATGAGGAGAGGGTGCGGAAGCTAGGCTTGTTCAGACTAGAGAAAGGAAGGCTAAGGGGGGATCTTTTCAATGTAAATAAATACCTTAAGAGTGGATTTCAAGAGGAAAGGGCTAGTCTCTTCAGTGTTGGCCAGCAATACAACAAGAGGCAAGAGCCACAAACTGAAACATAGGATGTTCTGCCTTAATTTAAGGAAAAAATTGTTTATTTATTATTGATATTGATATTGATATTTATAGATATATTATTTATTATTGATATTGATTGATTGTCAGCATAACAGAACACTGGAACAGGCTATTCAGAGAGATTGCGGAGTCTCCTGCTCTGGAGATCTTCCAAACTTTTGTTTATGACAAAGCTTAAACAGTAGTAATAATCTAACTTCAAAATTCAAGCACCACTAAAGGCAAACTGACTATACAAAACTATACATTATCTTATTTCATATTTCAGTAGACAGAAGCAAGACTATACCACTTCYCCATTTTACGTGTGAGTAGACCCCAGGCCATAAAAATCAAATAAGACTCAACTCGGAAAAAATCTGGACTAATGAAAAGCTTATGTTAGAAATGAATAAATTCCATTGGGCCAAGTACACATTGATTTCATAATCCAAACCCTCTACGCTGCTTTTCCATTAATTGGCAAAGCATTCTTCTAAGCTTTTCCTTGACTAGCAAGTGCTGTTTTTAGCATGATAATAAGCTTAGTATCAATTTTTATGTTTGACCTAAACAGAATTAAAACAGAAGTCTTCAGAACAACATAATCATGATTTACTTGTACTTATTCTGATCAGTTAGTTTCAATCAGCATAGTGTTAACTGTATCAAAACTGCTCATCTATGCACCATTTATATTGTGACATTGCCTGGAAACCTCTGATAAGCTGGAACACCATATTTCTCCATAGATTCCCTTGAGGCTGATGAGAATGATTTAGTCATGAATAATATTTGTAGGTTGCATGCCTTTTCTATGAGTATAGTACATTTTCAAAAAAACATGATAAGAAGATCTATATAGCAAGCATTTTCCTGTTATTGAAGAGCTTACACAAGACCCACTAATTGACATGAAAACTTCATGTTTCACCTGCTTGAAGAAATTAAGACCATCTCCCTCGTGGCCCTGATACTTATGAATGATGACGTTTGTGAAAGTTAATAGTAAACACTTACAACAAAAATTGCAATAGACAATGTCTGCAAATGGTTTTCATCATGATCTGTTGATGGACTGAACGATTCTAGTTCCAGGGTAAAAAAAAATGTTAACTGTATAAAGTAAGTCTAATGTAAAGTACATTGGTTTTAAAAATAAAAGACACTCTCATCTTTACTTCTGATATTTTCCGTCACTGAGAATCACAGAATCACAGAATGGTCAAGGTTGGAAGGGACCTCTAGAGATCATCTAGTCCAACCTTCTTGCTCAAGCAGGCACACCTACAGCATGTGGCACAGGGTGGCATCCAGGCGGGTTTTGAAGACCTCCAGAGAAGGAGACTCCACAGCCTCCCTGGGCAGCCT
>NW_020455632.1:4245930-4274776 GCF_003342845.1 Nothoprocta perdicaria
TCGTCCTATCGCTGTCCACCAATGAAAACAGCCTGTCCCCTTCCTCCCTGCATTCTCCCTTCCTGAACTTATACATATTAATCATATTCCCTCTTAGCCTTCGCTTCCCCAGGCTGTCACCGAGGAGTTGCAGATTCTTATCAGGCTGTTGACATATTTTTTGTGAACACTGAGCCCATCATTTCAGATTGGCCTAGAGCTGTTTATAAAGAGATAGGGGAAAAAAAAAAAGGAAAATTCCATTTGTGTACCAATTCTACTGGTGTACCAAGGTAAACTGAGATACAGAGTTTTCAAGAGCCTTTGTCAAAATCAAGCACCAAGTCACTAAACTAAACAGACTCACAGACTTGCAGTTCTACATCCTATGTTCTTACTTTCACCACAGACTTTTAGCCACACATTTCAAAACACTTGAAATGTGCTTTGAAATGTGTGGCTAAAAGTCTATGGTGAAAAGATGGGAGAATATAGTCAATCTTGTGTGATCAATTCAGGAACCAGGAAAATATACATATTCTGACACATAAAAGGTAATTCAACATATGAAGGAAACCAACAAACCAGTGTAATGCAGCTTCTGGAAGAAATGGTGAAACAGATGGTGAAACAAGTTTTTATTTATTGAATTAAATAATTGATTTATATATAACTTTGCCTAACCATAGTAACCATTCATCATCTAATGATGARTTTCCTACAGACTACTTTCCCGCTCTGAAGAGACACACTTCTGACACTAGAGGAAAACTAGAAGAACAGTATATGCCTTGGGGTTCTGAGGATTACAGTATCTCTACCTTATGTGTTTATGAATACAGCAGGTACTCTTAACCTCCTTGGAACCAGACACCTCTTCAGAACTTTTCCTAACCATTACTCAGATGATGAACTGGAGTTTTGAAATGGAGGGAAAAAGGTGGCAAGACAGTAGCACAGTTAGCCAGGCTGATTTTCTTACTGACCACTGTCATGGAACAGACCACCTTCTGGCCATGTCAGTGGTGAGTGATTATTCGCAAGGTCTCATTGCAGCTCACTGTCATGTAACACCAGTCCATCAAACCAAAATATATTTAGAATTAGCTAARATCAATCACCTAATTATGGATACCTGATAGGATTTTTTTCAAGACTTTTTCCACAAGTATCAAAGCCTGGACTGTGTCTGTATGTATTCTACCRCTTCTGCCTTTGCCTGTATCTTGGCAGTCCTTCTCACACTGAGTGCTTCTCATGAGTACTCTAGAGGTCACAGCAGATTTTGGAGAGGAGCACTAATTGCTGGAAAAGACATACAAGTATTTATAACAAATAAAGTAAAAGATAGCGATTACCAGTCTGAAGAGCAAATTATCCCGATACAAYATTTAAAAAAATGAAACTTTTAATTCAAATTTTAATTCACTTAATGCATGAGGGATTAACCTATCAGTGAGTACACAGCAAATATCTGAGCACATTTCCAGAAACAGAAAACTCTTCAGCTTATGCTAATCGTGTCAGGGAACAACAATAATTCCATATGATCAAGTGAGTTTTCAAACTAAAATTGGTACCTTTTCAACATCACATTTTTGTGATCTCTCAGCTGASAACTTAGGTTTTGTGACATAAGCCTGCCTGTGTGGTAGGCTGCAATGATTTAACAAAACTGTTCCAATATGATGAATTGCAGGGTCAGGGGACAAGAATGACAAGAATAATCTGACAAGAAAAGAGCCCAGAATATTAGAGTCTCACTGGTTTTGCATGGAAAGGTGGGAGATACRGAGTTATGGGCCTTTCTAAGTGGATGTATTTGCAAGCTTTACAAKTTTTGTTGTGGATTTAGATTTAATGAAATGTGAAAGCATGAGGTTACCGGAGCAGTTAGCAAATGTCCTGCCTATTAAAAATTTGTCCCAAAGACCACACCTTGTGATGACTGAATTTCACTGCCACCCCTTCAAGCATGCTTTGCCTCTGCTACCTTGTTATTGTAGTGACGGTGGCATTGTAAATTATAGTCCCAGCTGGATGAAGAGCATTTCTGAACTGATCCTAGTGCTGTTCCCTATAGTATTGCTAATGATTACACAGCTGCCTACTAGGCATTCTASAGTGTAGGCTCATGGGTCCACCTCCAGCACAAGTTGCAATAAAGTTTATTTTCATTGAAAACAAAATATATTGGGATTATTGTCAGAGCAGCCCCAGAGGCTTGCACAGGGGGTCTAGTAAGCATTGGTAAGAATATTAGAAGCCTTGAGGTTATTAATGTTGCTAGAACAGCTAGCTTAGTGGCCAGCAGAGGTGTAATTTACCTACACTAGCATCACACACTGGAGCAAGGCAATCAAATAAGAGGTCAGGGGACTTTAACATAGCAGAGGATAGACATATAGCCCAAAGCTTTTGGGGCCAGATTCTCAGCTGCTGTAAATCAAGGTAGCTTCATGGGAAACAGTGGGTCTATGCAGTTTTCAATGTGCTAAGAATCTGGCCGATATTCTTTATGGAAGTTATCCTGAGATCTGAAATGAATACAGCAGCAAAACTCAATTTTCATTTTTGCTTTGTTTTAAAGCCAACACATGACATTTTTAGCTCAGCTGTGCATCAGCTTGGAGAGCAAAAATGTAGTTCAACACTTTTGGCAAGCACACATCTCAAAATGGTCATGAAAAAGCTGATGAGATTCCATCAATATACATTAGCTAACAGAGAGAAAACTTAAGTAAACACAGAAGGAATGAATATCTATTTTTAACTGATTAGTAACCAAAGTGCAGGTGGCATTTAGTTTTTTGCCTTCAACTGTGGTTTCTAGTCTATAAAAKAGCAATTCAAGTTCCTATTTATAAAAGATACTTAGCATATGTTTAGTGAAAAATAGTATTATTTTTTGTTGATTTAAGTGACATGGAAGTGTGCTGTGCATTCAAATCAGGAGATCTGGTGATGAAGCTGACAGATAGAAGAGAGTGTGAGGAAGACACTGACCAGTACTATGCATGCACCAATTGCTTGTGGATACACAAGGCTCAGTCTGTCTCCTGGGTATGTATGGATATAGATCCAAGCCACAACTTTTATTCACGGCTTAGAGTCCAAACCTATGTCTCAGAACAATCCCAAAGCTGATGGAGTTTCAGGCAGCTGGGAGGGGAAATGTGTCTAGTGTTTTTGTTCAGAATAATTTGTGGCAACTCATAAATATAAATCCTGTGGTAACACTTGAATCTCTACCAGACACTTTAGCCTCCAGTACTACTGCTTCCTGTTCTCAAGAAGTCCTTATATTTACTGATTTATCACACTTACATATCAGGCTTGTCACAGACAGAAAATCTTACTACCTTTCTCTGATGCAAAATGTAAAGTTATGTACAAATAAACTACAAAAGAAGTGACATTTTACTGAAGAGAGAATCTTTATCCTTTAATCAGTCAATTTACCTTTCCTGCATATCTCTAGGACCTGAGACACTTAAGGGTTGAGGTCGCAGTTTTACTATGCTTTTTATCTGTTCTTGTCCTTACTTTAGACAATAACCTGGCTCCAGTTGTCCCATGAGAGGAAGTGCAGGGCTGTAGTGCATTGCACTCTTGTACTCTTATTCTGTATGTCTTGAAAGTCTGAGTTTCAAAACCAATCTGACATTAAGTGTAGCAGACTCATTAACAGTCTTCTTCAATGTATATGTTATTTCTTAGCTCTGGAGTTTAATCAAGTCACTTTTTCCAAGTCACAAAATCACAGAATCACAGAATCACAGAATCACAGAATATTTAAGGTTGGAAGGGACCTCTAGAGATCATCTAGTCCAACCTTCCTGCTCAAGCAGGCACACCTASAGCATGTGGCACAGGGTGGCATCCAGGTGGATTTTGAAGACCTCCAGAGTAGGAGACTCCACAACCTCCCTGGGCAGAGGGGGTTGTCATCGGGGTATTAAAAATTGGAGATACTTCCTTACTTTCAGTCCAGGTCATGTACAAAACTGGAACAGATAGTGATTTTGCAGGTCAGATTTGAAAGGAGACATAGTTTTTGTCCATTTCAAAGCACCTGATAATATTAGAAAATCAATCATCCAAACAAAACTCTAAATCAAAAACAGTTTARCTAGGTAACAGTACCTGCAAAGTGATAATGCATCTTGTGTTGAGAATAGACAAGAAAGCAAAGGATAAGAGAAGGGAATGACTATTTTCTCCTCTATATCCTCTTTCTCTAAAAGACTCTACAGACATTCTGGCCAGCAAGAATGTGAGTCTGTACCTACATACCTTTCTTTCCTTTCCTTTCCTTTATTTCCTTATCATTTGCTCACAGTAAATAAAATCAATTATGAACTCGATGAAGCTTGGGGGAGCCTTTGACCTCTTCTAGGCTCTGACAAGATGGATTAAGGTGAACCCTGGACTGAGCTGTTTTATCTTGCACTTGTCCATTCTTCTGCTCTGGGGTGGCTGCTCACCAAGCAGCAACAGCAGAGCAGCCTCCTCAGCTACCCAGGTTCATATGGCTCATTAACATAAACTGAGCTCAACTGTGACTTGAAATGATATGTCAGACAGTCAAGGACAGTTATTGTGGAACCATGCATTAACTGTTCTGTTGCCACCATTGCTGCTGAGGAGGAAACCTCCATCAAATCACTGAAGAGAATCACCTAAGGTACTATGAAATGGACCACTACAATGCATTTGAAAACTTTCTGTGTCACAGTCTGGGCAGCCCTGGAGTAATCTGCAGCAAGATCGGTTTTGCCATGCTCTTTTGTGAACCCTCTCCCCTGCCTGACTCAACTCATCTCCTTAGAGGATCCATGTTTTTTGGAAGCAAATCTGCCTTCCAGAAGTAAGAGCAGGCCACAGGAGACTAGCTGGCATGCTTGTAGCCCTTTACAGGAAGTCTGCCAAGCGGATCAGAATCTAAATTTGTCTGTACTACTTCAGGTATTGTGAAAACATCGTGTCTCTGGATCACTAATGATGCTGGGCAGTGAGCCACCCTAAGGACCAAGAGCCAGAAGGTTGTCTACTGATGTGTTCTATGGAAAGTATATAGCTGATTCTTTCCTATCTGTTTATCTCCTATCCCAAACAAGAGGTAGATGTTTGAAGTTTTAACCCTTCCACATGTACACAAGGAGGTGAGATAGACATTCATTGGCAATCTCAGAACAAGTTCTCTAGTCAAATGCTCCTACCTGCTCCTAACTCATCAGGGTGTAGTCCTCAGCTGCATGRTATACAAGAGCTTGTTTTCACTCATCTGTGGGGCATTTTGTCTGTCAATATTTATGCAGAACCCTACCCATAGTCTGACAGAATGGGATCAGATCCCATACACAATGCTAAAAGTAGCTCTTGATGACTCCCAAAGCACTTACAAGCACAAAAGAGAACAAAATGTAAGATGAATGGGAAGCCTGAAKGAAATAGGAATTGTAAACCTTTAGGCAGCATTTTTCTCTGGAGAGTTCAGTCTCCTCTTATGAACAGGCCTGGATCACATGGTCAGTGGAGGATCATRGGCAACACCACAGCAAGATCAAAATATAAACATGGTTCCTGTGTTATTTTAGCTAAACCAGGAACAAGTCTGGCACCATTAGTCTCTAGCCTTTCAGCTCTGACAGGGCAATAATGGTATTCATGCCAGCTGGCTATTTGCTCTGCAAGAGTCAACAAGTTTCTTGACATGCAATGTCCTTCTTTCTCATGTGTTGATTGGAGCAGTGAAATATTTACGAACTGCCGTCAGTGTCCAGCTTTTGAATTTTGACCCAGTAAAGGATAAATATGGGACAATTTGCCTTTGGCCTTTCACTTTGGCCAGCAACCAGCTTTCTGTCCGTTTGTGGTTTCAACTGAATGGGGAAACAACCGTCCCCTAGGTAAAAACCTTTCCATATCTGTGACTTACTCCAGAAATAAATGATTTTAAAACCAAACACATCGAGTGAGAAACAAATCCCACACAGTTGTCCAATGGCCTTTGAACTCTTGATGGCGTGATGCCATCTGGCTGCCAGCTGGCTACTTTGCTACAGTAGGAAACAAGTTTCTCACAGACAACACTCCTTTCCATTTTTATTCCCACCAAAAAAGAAAAAGCAAACACACCTTTCCTACAACACCCATTCAAACCAAAAAATAAAAAAGAAAGATGTGACACAGGTGGCTGCTGAACTTTCAACTCTGAGTGGCAAGCTACCAAYCAGCTACTGCTGAACTTCACACCCATGACAAAACACAAAATTTGCCCAGGTAGATATCTGTCTCATACTTGAAAGGAGATATTAAAAATTAGAGAGAAAAAAACCTTAGTTGGAGATATTGCTTCCTGTTTGTACATAATAAGCAATGAGTAAAGATATGTACTTTTTGTAGATACATGATAAACTAGACTCCACACTTAGGCTCTGCACGAAGGTGTTCCTGCTTTGCATGGGGATAGATGAGACTGAAGGAATCTTGAGAGGATTTTTTGCTGCCTGATTCTGCAGACATCCACCTTGCTCCTTAAGCTAGACCAAATGTGTTGTTTCAATAGTGGCTGCACAATCTTCCTGACTCATCCAGCTGCCCAGTAAATATTCTTACAGCCAAGATCCATGAGATTCATGATAATGTCTCCGAAAGCTGAAGGAAGGAGGCCCTGGAAGTAGTTTGCAGGTAGGTGATAACAGAGGCTCTCAGGACGTTTAAGTATACTCTTGCAGTATGACTTGATGATACAGCTTATTTCCTTCCACAACTGGATACTGAGATTATTGGAGAGTCCCCACATCAACATACACACTCATATTAGACAGATCCAGTCTGGGAGATGTATCCATATTTTTCAAGAACAAGGGAACACCTGTAGATTAATTTTATAATAATATAAATTCATATGGATTAGGTACTTCAGGGACGTGCATATGTTTTTCCTTAGGTATACATATAAAGTATCAGAAATGGATGATACGGTTCTTATTTCCTTGAGGCAGTAAACATAATAAATATAATTAGCTTTTAATCTTCAAATAAATATTTTGAAGTCACTGATTTCTCCTTTCCCAAGACTTCATTTCTCCTTTCTGCCTTTTGGACCATGGCATACTTGTGCTTCACAGACGTAGTGTACTCCCATCCTCTTCTCTGCCCATGAAGACTTGAACCACTGCAGGAGACATGAAAGTCATTGTTCTTCTGTGACAGATTCTCTTCCATCCTGTCATTTACATTTACAATCTGAGTCCAAGCCCACTTATGGACAGGAAAGTCCTTTCATTGACTTCTACRGTTTTGGATTGAGTCTTTACAAAACACACATCTACCCAACCAGTATTTATTAACATGAGCTATGGACTATATGCCAGCAACTATATACCATGCACTCCTGGGGGAAAAAAAATAAAACAAAACAAAAAAAAACAATAACTTTACAATTACCCACCTAAGCCATCTAACAGGCTCCAAAGGCATGTCTTTTTGGCCAAGCAAGTGCTGAATCAAGTTTGACATTTCTAGAGTAAAYCATTTTTGTGTTCTAAAAACCCAGAAAAAGGGTTAGGAAATAGTCCAAAGAGTGAGAACATCCCCATTTYTGGACAGTAATATCATCCAAATGTCCTATCCAAGTGGCTTCAAAAGTTCCAGAAGCAAATGTGTATTCTGGAATTAGATCGCTGATGGATGGTTAAAATTTCAGGTAGGTCAGTTTGAAGTTGGCAGTTGAGCAGAATTTAAAACGATATTACCTTTTTTTTTTTTTTTTTTTTTTTCATATTAGCCATGTTAGTGTTATTCACAATCTTTCTGAGTGCTTAGACAGCCTTTAATTGTAACCACCTTATATTTGACTTCTTACTTTTTGATATTGCAGTTATTGGAGAAGTTTTGCCTAAAGTTATCTTATTTTTTGAATTTAGAACATAAACTCAAATGTTACTTTTTGTTCTCTACTAGAGTTAATAGGTCTGTACGACTGTACAGACAGAGAGGACAACCCAGTGGACTTGAAAAACCTTAAATCACTGTGATCTGAGTGAGGTGCCTCAAAGGACTTTCTATACTTTTATCAGAAAACAGTTCTAAGGCAAAGAAAATGGATCCAGATCTAGATAAAAAGGTCCTCCCAGGATAAGTTTGATGAGCATGAGGATTTTTTTACTGAAAAACCATGTCATGTAATTCTAGATGTCATATAAGACAAGAATATTTCCCTTAGTGTGTAAGTTTTGCATTATTCATTTTTTCATTTGTATTTTTTCTCTTTCTGCAACAAATTTTTCACTTTCTGAAAAAAAAACGTTATTTTTTTTGTTTGTTTTTTTTCTTCTACATATTATAGCTCAGCTGGTTTTGTCCTGCTGAAGCATATTTTACTAAAAGAATTTTGTTTTGGAGGCAGATATCTGCTACCAGGTTGTTTAATCTTGTGCACAAAGACCAAGATTTTTAAAAGTAAATATCAAAAGGGAGGGTTTTAAGTCTTAAACAAGTGTATAAGTAAGTGTATTTTTGTAGATTTTGTTTTGTTGCTCAGTTATCCCAAAACCACTTTTAGCAGTTCCTTATGAAAGTCATAGCTGCATAGCTSATAGAATTTGACCATCTTTTCACTAGCTACCAACTGAACAAATGATGACATATGTATTTTGTTTGTTTGTCTGTTTGTTTATCTGTTTGTTGGTTTTTTTTTTTTGGGGGGAGGGAGGAGTGTTGCTACAGCTGCAAGGGTTAAATGTAGGATAGTACTTTCACAGATGTGAGAATGCATACTTTTTTGGCAGGGCAAATGCACTAGGCAACTTCTACATGTTTGTTCTTTGAGTACGGAGGCCACCTGTTTCTAATGTTACAGGAATATGTTGGCTAGTGGAAAGGCAGACACCATTTTTGACTAATTGAATAATCTGTGCATCTTATCCAAATACTTCTATTCTATGATTAGCTGGGAGTTTCAATGGCATATATCAAACAAACAAACAAACAAACAAAAAATAGCTTTCAAATTCCATTTCCTGTTTGGTCTAAATAATTTTATTCTTAGTGCAGAATGATGGGAAAAATGGATATCAGATGAAAGAAATGCTAAATAGGAGACAATACTTTCCTTGGATTCTAGGTAGGGTGCTGTTTTGTAGGTAGGTATATTCAATGGTTTGGCACTAGTACATGGAATAGCAAACACATGTAGCAGTTAAAATCAAGCCTGCATTAATGATTTCATTGTCTGAACTAAATTTGTAATGTAAATCATTCAGAGGTGCTCTAAGGCATTTCTATTCTTAGAAGAAAAGTCACAAACTGGAAAGTACGTCACCTTTGCAATCAGCACCCCCTTTAGCCTATAATGTAGAACACATGGTGGTTGAAGAGGTTACAGTGTTACAGAAATGTCATTACAGAATTTCACTGTGTTAACATGTATCATCTGTCACATAATTGTTTGTTTTACAACCCATACCTATAATGGGCTAAGTGGGGACTATTTATATCAGTTAACAATGAGTGCCTTTAATTAGTATTTCATGCAACTGGAACATGTTAAAGATTATGACACAAATCTGGCTTGGGTTGCTAAATTCCATATGAATTTCATTATGAAATTGCTAAGACATTACAGTTGCACAGGTACTGAGGTTTATAAGTGCAATTCATCTTTTACAAAACAAGAGCAAGTTTAAACTATCTGTTCAAAACATCTTGATATCTGACATAGTTGAATGAGAGTTTAGGAAAGGAAAGATGAAAAATGTTAACATTTGAAATGTGTCTTTATTTGCTCTAAAACTGCAAAAACGTTAAAATTTTAATAGATAAAGCATAATATGCTATGGATAGAAGTGTTACAATGGAGAATCATATTGTATATAAAAGTGGTACTGAAAAAAATATTAAAAATAGATGATTCAACGGGACTAGTCACAAGCCTTTGCTAGCATATGAAGTGAAGAGACCATCTTTAACCAATGGTTGTAGTTGGATGGTTAGAAGAAATGTGACTGCTGGTCTGTCCTACACTTCCTGATTAAATTTAATAAGCAAAACAGTTAGACTGAGATCCTTGCTCTCAGCCTGTTCTCTTTTCGGTGGATAAAAAAGACACTTGTGTGCTATATTTCATAAGGAGACCATCAGCCTCTGTGGAACAGGTCTGTGAGACTTTCCTCCACAGGCACTTGCATATGCATGGGAAGCCTGTACTAGGAAATAGTGTAATACGTGGGAAATGAAGCAAGAGAAATCCTGTATTACAAGATTTTGGACATTGTCATGGTCCASTAATGCAGATTGAAAGAACATACTAGGATCAGGCATACATCAAGTTAGAATAGTTTGGACAACTAAGACCAGGAGAGCAAAGGATGACAGGAAATCCCACAGCTTCCTGCCTCCACATTATGCTGAGAGGTCGGACAGTCTCCATCCCTGTGCTCTTAAAATCCCAAAACTATCTGTGTAATTTCCTTCTTTTTTTTTTTTTTTAACTAGACTTGTAAATTCATATATTAATGTCACACTAATTTAGCATCTGCATCTAAAGTCATTATTTCTTAATTTTTCTTCAATATTTTTAGACATTAAAAAAAAGGCAAGAGACTGGGATGTCTTTATTTTCTTCCCTTAATTTTCTCCCATGTCTCTTCCCTAAAGTGCCTGTAATACTCTGTCACAATCAGTTTTTGACTCATCATCCTTGTTAGAGATGACAGCAAATGCTTCTCAGCATTCATGAAAAGAAAGCCCCTCCCTAGAGGAGATCTCAATTGAAGATAAGAAAAACATAGAATTTAAGAAATGGAGAGGAACAACAGGCACTTAGATTATCATGAAGCTATTTTACATCTTATATTATCACAAAGTAACTTTATGTATAACTTGAAACAGAATATCATGGTTTATGCTTAATCTATCAATTAATAAAAAGATTTAAAGTTTGGGTTATTTTTTTTATTTATTTATGGAACCCCAAAAGCTGGTAGGTTCTAAACAAACTTCTTGTGAAATTAGCATTTCAGACACCAGGAAAATGTCCCACAGTATAGCAGACAATTTATATCTCATTTTAATAGATTGAAAAAGAAAAAGTCTGTCCCCACATAGTATGTTAGCTGTCTTGTCCTAACAGAATGGAGTTAAGCAGTAGTTTATTACTTTTGTTAAAGAGAAATAATTTCTGAAATACATTTCTGGCATTTCAGACTAGCTTAGGTCTTAAAATGCCACCTCTATCATTTTTAATTTTTTTTTATATAATTCTTTTAATTTTTTTTATTAGAAGATTGGTGTTAGAGTTACATTTAGCTTCTACTGTGAGTGCCAAAATTTGAACAGCTACTGTTTTTGTGTAGTGATATTCTCCTTCTCCTTCTATTCACCTGATTCTTTACAAAATGCTTTGAAAAGATCTATTAGCAGTAATAATTGGGATAGACAAAAAAAAAAAAAAAAAAAAAAAAAAAAAAAAAAAAAAAAAAAAAAGGAAACCATTGGTTAAGCATCAAACAAATAAGGGCTTCCAAAATGTTATTCTATCGCCTCATGTGACTGCCTTAGATTTCCACATTTCATCTATTGGTCTTAGTTAAACACATATTTAAGCTTACCTTAAATTTTAATCCTGGTTGAGCTATATTCTTCATGAAGAACTCTTAACGTTTTACATTATATAAAGAAAAAGGTTCTTCTTATAGGAATTCACAGGCCTAGGACATCATGAGAAATGCTGTCTTGATTGAACAGTCACTATGTAGAAGAGAATGGGTATTTGAAGACTTTCAGCTGCAATGAAAGAACATATTAAAATATCTGAATCAAATACTCCAAAATCTGTTCGTGTCAGATTTTGGCCAGATGATAGTTTCACCTGTACCCTATTTTTTTTCTTATCTATCTTCCTTATTTCCTCTCTCATCCCTCCATATATTTTTCTCATAAAGCCTGTTTTCTGATTAATTGTCTCTGTTAATTTGAATAACAACAACAAGAATAAAAACCCTACCTGAACATTCATGAAAGGAAAATGCCTGTTCTTGTACACTCATAGGTTATAAGGAAATATTTTCAGAAAATGACAGGAACAATAGACACCTTCCTAATTTATGTAGATATATATAAATTTATATTGTACTTACATGTATGTGATCTGAGTAGTAATTTTAAAAGCTAAAGAATAAAGAACATTTAAATGAAACTGATGAAATGATTTTTGGACATTGGGAAAAAAGTATTTTCTAAAGATGGTCAGTCAGGATTCAGTACTTGGAAGATTTAGTGATCACAAAAGAAATTGGTGAACAGTCATGTAGCTGAATTGCAAGGAAAAAGTATAAGAGCAGTAACTGGCAAGGCTTGATCCCCAGTGTCTATTGAAACCTGTAAGGAGGAATAAACTTCCTCAATAAAGGATGTCAGTGTAAAACTTTAAGAGAATTGTCCCAGTGTTCTGGATCATTTCTTTGTCTTGAGGGTTTTTTTTTGTTGCTTTTTTATTTATTTATTTATTTATTTTGTAGTGTTCCCTGCTGGCCACACCGAAGTACTTATGCCTCAAAGCACTTGAAGACATGATTCACCACCACATGTTATTGCACTTTCACATTATGGTCATGCCTAGGAAGAACAGTATTTATCCTGGAAAATTAGCTGGCATTAAGGCTACAGATGTATCTGGCCTGTGGAATGAGGGTTCTCAACCAGTGGTGGTGTGGTCATTTGAAAAGTTAGTGTCTAAACCTCTCAAGTTCTCATTTCCTGCCCACCCTGCCATAATATTTTTTCCTCCCTCTTATTATGTGTGTGTTGCTTAGGTTTCCAGATCTCTGCTCCTAACACACACCCTTCTGCACATCTCTAAAGTCACTGGAAATAGAACATGCACAGTAGTTTGTAAATTAAATATGCTTAAGTAGCAGAAAACTTCAGTAACTAGGGCTGATATATGGACTTGGAAGACTAAATTGAGCTTTGTGGATTCAATTATAATTACAGCTGTATGAGCTGGCGCATTGGCAAAATGAATCTGCCAAGACCGGCTTGCTAGAAACCATAGCAAGGCTGACCACATCATCAAAGAATAGCTCTCTGATGACATAGTACCTGCAGTTCTCCAGCGGATGGCCCACAGGTCCAGCTGAAGACACTAGCAGATTTGGTAGGAGGAGAGAGAAGGACAAAGATTTGCTGCTAGGGTCAAGGGTAAGAGGGATGTTTCCTCTTAGAAAGTTCAGGGAGAAAACCTAAGAACAAAGAAGGGGAAATTACAAAAATATATTGGATTTTGTAGGAATTTGGATAGCTGAGGTGTGTCAGAGCCAGGTTACGGTTACTTATTAGGGAGGAAAGGTTCAGAAAAGCAGTGCTTAACACTCTCCCCAGCTCTGCTAAACTATTTATGAAGAGCTAACTATAATTAAAAACCCAAATTTAAAAAATAGTAAACCAAAAATTTACTTTAAAAAGTGGGCAGATGGCCAACTATTTTTACTGGGTAGCACTGGAATGTTAATGCAGAACATATGCAAAGCTCTTGTGAAATAAAATAATGAATAAAAATACACCTCTTTAATGCTGATATCTAAATAGAATTGTTTTAGCTACCAACTGGGAGCCAGGATAGGCCCCTGAGAACTAGGAATACACTRTGTGTTAGAGGATATTTGTTACTGACAGAGCTACTCTGGGGCATTTTTCTAAAATAAAAAGGAGAAAAAGAAGAGGAGGAAACACAATTTCTCCTGTAGAATGAATGAATCTGTTCTGTCAGTTACTAATAACCTGAAAAATAACTCTAATTACGTCATTCCTAAAGCGCCTTTGATCTGAATTGCAAGGGATGTGTATAACCTCATACCAAGTAAAAGAAGTTGTGAATAATCTACATAACTGCTGTTCCAACCCAGATGGTCCATTTGGTTAAGATTTGAAAAAAAATAATCACCTAAATCAGCAGCATGATTTTGCCCCTTAACATGTACCTACATGGAATCACAGGGAGAATTTATGGTGCATGGAATGTAATTATCTGACCCRGAATTCGCCCAAAACATATGAGGTTAATAAAGCAAGGCTTTCCCAGCACATATTCCATTTCCTAATCATTATATCTCCATGGTGGTCTTRATGATGGGTAAGCTAAAATCACTAGGGTGAGAATTAAGGCAAAACATTTCAAAGCTTGAAGTCAAAGCTCAATCCTGCTATGTATTTTAGCAGCAGCCACACCAGCGTGGCTCTACAGAATCAGACTTCCAAGTGACACCTTCCCGACCAGTGAAGGGAACTCTTTTCTTGAGAAGTGCAGTAGGGAGACCATAGGGAAAAGCTTTGCTGAACTAGAGCTACTTCTGTCCAGAACCTGTTGTAGTGCCAGTGCCAGTGTGCTTCTAGAACTGGGAAATGATGTGAGTAACTCTGGTTGGAGTCAACCACGTCCACCAAGAGCTCATAGCTGTGTCTCAGCCCAGATGTTGTCATCACTAAAAACAGAGCCAACTATGGAAAGGGTGAAGATCTGCATGCTTGGGAGGAAAAGAAAAGACAGAGAGGGCACATTCTTCAGGTGAGTAAGGAGAACACTGAATCTAAAGCTAATGGGAGAGAAGGATCAACATACAACTTATTTAAAATGAAATTTTGACATTCAGAGTAAAAAGAAGGGAAACAAAATACTAAACCTCTGTACAACTCTGAATAAATGCAATATAACCACATCTTGAACTGTGTTTAAATCTAACTCCAAATGCCCAAAAGACTATGAAAGAACTAAGGAAAATAAGAAGACTGATTAGCACAACTGATTAAAGGCATGGTACATCCATGTGATGGAAAAAATAAACTGGGAAAAAATCAGATAAAGAAAGACATAACATTTTGTTTATGGAAAAATTAGATGTATAAAGTCATAAGACATAAGGAAAAAGCATGATTTCTGATTGCATCATAATTTATAAGAAATAGAGATATCAGATGGAGCCATCAGGTAAAAGATTCAAGACAAATAGAGTGTTTTTTTTCATACAACTCACAGTGTAACTGTTGAACTCAATTTCATTGGCTGCTAGACATGGTGAGGCTCATACAATAAAGAAGCATTGGATACAATTAAATATAAAAGTATTACCTCTAATTTGTGAAGCTCCTAATGCTCTGATGACTGGACATGGGACTTACTGGGAAAAGAGCTCTTCATGTTGACCCTACTATCCAAGGCAAGATACGGAAATGAAAATATTTTGGTCCAATCAAAAAGTGCCTTTCATTTCGATATTTTTATTCTGTTTTTATTTTGATATTTCATGACAGTGTGCATGCAGGATGTTTGCAAATGACAGATATTTCCTAGAAGCAGTAAAGCTTCTTCACAGTTACACAATTACATAGGAGCCATTGTATGTTAAGCCTAGTGCTTCCTAAATGGAAATCTTCAGAATTCAGCTCCACATGTATTTCTAGATATAGAACTGAGCTGGAGGTGTCCAACTAGTCAAGGCTACTAACCATACGGAAATCCTAGATATATTTATGAAATCTGCTCAAATAAAAATTATTTGCCAGAAAATGAAGACATGGCCAGGAATGTCCAGGTTTAAGTTAGTTCAAAAGGTACTAATGTATTCAGAATGGATTAGTGAACAAAAAGAGAATAGGAGTTTGTGATTTTCATTCACCTGTTTCTATGCCATATAAGATAATTAACCTACAGGCTACTAAATCCATATTCTTATAGATAAATCACAAGATGTCATGTACAATTCACAATGAAAACTGAGTTATGTGTTTCTTCACTATTTTGTGCAAGAAAAGGAAAAAAAAGAAAAAGAAAGAGAGAGAGAGAGAGAAAAAGAAAGCAAGCTGCATTATCCTGCAGAATTTTAATACAAGCCTTTACTTTTTTTWAAAAAAAACCTTCAAAATTCCTGAAATTAAATTGTGGCAAATCAAAAGATCTCATAGCCAACAGAAGTGGAATTCCCTATTTCTCATACTGGCAAAAGCAAATCAAGTAACTGAAGGAGTAAAATCTGATGATCAGTGAGAAGCAAAAATTCATGATTTCTTTAATTTGTGATGTGGATGTGATGACCATTTAAAATCCATACTGTTAGTGTATCTCACCAGTGAGTCAGAAGGATTAATTTCAAAATTGTCAAGAATAATGTGTGCAAATCAAGAGTAGAAAACAAAAAAAAAAAAAAAGAGACAGGAGGGAATGATGAAATGTTTAGGGAGGCTTTCTCTCTCTTATCCCAAATTCACAGGCCAAGAAAGCATAAAATGTCAAGGATAATAGAATAAAGTGACCTAAAAGGGAGGAGAAATCATAGTAGAATTACAAATACGCAAATAAAAAGCAATTACAAGGAAGAGAAATAAAGTAAAATCCAGCAGCTAAGCATTTATATTAGACAAGCAATTGTAACAAAAACAATGAAAGACGACAAAAGATACAAGAAGGAACATACACTCAGCCAAATCAGAGAGTTTTAATAACACCAAACAAAACCTGTCAGTGTCCATGCCATTATGCAGTTGAGAATATTAAAATTACTACTATTAACTCAGAGAAAGCTAAGTGTTCAAAGAGTATTTCTGCTTTGTATTCCCCAAAAGACACTGTCCTTATGAAAGGACAGCCCTAGAGCAATCTCCAGTTCTACAGCAACAGAGGAGGATATTAAATCTCTAGGTGAGGATATAGTGCCTGAGACTGCGAAGAGAGGAAGCACGAGCTGTCTGGAATACTGAATATTTGAAAGAAAGGTAAAATTGTGATAATATCATGAAAGTTTAACTATAAGCATATGAGCCTGTCATATACAAATACCGTAGTGRGTCATTTATATTTGCTTAATAAGGAATGAAAGAATGATACAATGAATGCCAGTGCACACAGGTTAATGAAAATTTAATGTTGTTTCATTTAATCCACAATTCTGTATGTCTGGCTAAGCAGACATACGAACACATCTACAGAATTGTGGATAGTTTTGAATATTTCTGATCTGATAGAATCTTAAAAACTTTACTTGTAGGTCATCTTGTACTCAACATTATTTTTTATTAGCTGGAGGAAAAAAATAAATGTAATGGTTAAAGATTAATTAGGCAAAGATGAATAATAATAATTAAAGGAATAACTCAGTTACAATGAATAGAAACTGAATATTTGGAATATTTGGTCAACTGCAGGCAAATGGATTTCAATAAAAGCAAACCATATTTACAGAAAATGAAAGAAGCACCTAACCCAATGATTCGTAAAAGATGAACATCTGAGAACAAATTCCCAGCAGCGAGCTTTAATTAAAAAAAAAAAAAAATTACTGTTTTCTTTAATTTCTTTGATTTGGAATCTGAAGCAGGTTAAGTTATCTCTTTACGTACTGATGGAAACCATTAATAGCATACTGTGCCATTGTGCCACTAGGAAATAGTTAATATCTTAATGTCTTGTAGCATATTGTGAAGACAGGAAAAAGTCTAAGACAAAACCACAGGATAGTGAAAGACATTGTACAGCAAAGGCTCACGGATTTCACTCTGTTTGACAAACTTGTGAAGGAAAAGATTGACAGGAATCAGATTTGACATATGCATAGATGAATATTCAGGGAAAAGCCTCAAGGAGAGCCTTTTTCCTTAGGGAGGGCAAAGATTTCCAGCTCCAGTCTGGATCAGGCAGGGAGGAAAACAGAACAGAGAGGCCTCCTAGTATATTGTTTATGGACAGCTCTCTCTCCTCTCCTCTCCTCTCCTCTCCTCTCCTCTCCTCTCCTCTCCTCTCCCTAACTAACTTGCTGCTGTGCCTGAGGGCACAACCCTATAGCTTCAATAACAAAATTGAATATTTGATCAAGCCCAGAGGAGGGGAGGGGATCCATGGATGGAAGTAAGTAATGGAACAAGAGAAAAATAGAAAGTCATCTTTTACCTTTGTTTTGGCACAAGATGCTTCCTAATGTGAGCTCCACTGTGCTTTTACTGTTCTTTTATTTTTTTTTCTCTTTCTCAAAAACACAGATATGTATACACTTTTAYACTTCTAAAAAATATCCAGCAAAGCTTTCCTCCAAGATAATTCAAATTCCTTAGTGGCCTTGGGTGTGCCTTTGTTTCAGTTTGAATATTGCTATCACTTCATAAATGAGCCTGTTTCTACTATCTTAAATGAAGAATGATGGTCACACCCAGCAGTTCCAACCAGATTTAGCCCAGCCTATAGCAATATTAATCCTAGATCACAACCATAAGCTTCTGCATGTGTTTCAAATAAGGGAGACTAGTGTAAACCCAGCACAGCTTTACAAGACGTTGTTCTAGTTCATGAGTGGATAAACTGCAGTTTCAAAGCTATTCTAGCCTTAAGAGGAAACTAAATTATAATAAAAATGACATGCAAATCCTGTTTTCACTGCAATGCTTAAAGCAATAAAAGAATAAACTGAGATTATTAAAACACCCTGCAGGTAGCTCTATCAATGGCAATTTCAGCTGCCATCCACTCTAAGACCAGGTACAGAAGTTGAAGAAATCTTCAACTAAAGAAATTATACAGTAATACCTATAGAATGATTCCTTGGATAGATATTTTCTTGGACAAACAGAGACCTGTACATTCACCACAGTTCATTTTCTGTGTGGATAAAAGCAATCAACTGAAATTACACAATACTTCTATAGTAGCTTTCCTTTTCAGTGAATTTTGGTAAAAAAGCAGAAATTATATTATGTATATTTGTTTGTATATTCATTATATAAATTACAATGGAAAAGAAAACAGGAAGTAGGCATGTGGATACTTAAATGCCTTAGGCAAATGAAATGTACATTCCTACATTGTTAGATACTTCAACAAATATTCCCTCTGCTCTAGGAATATGGATGTTCTTTATGTTCATAAGGTTTTGTATGACTAATTGTATCTCTGAAAAGAAATAGACACAAGCTAAAAATATTGCAATGATATCACTGAGACAGATTAAATATGTATTTGGTAGAAATCTGTTTATTTTTACATCCTTATTTACTCAAGAYGGTCAGAAGGAAGTTACTAGGGAAGGCTAGGGGAGGTTACTATTAGCAGCTGACACATCCACAAGAATGAGAAGAAGTACAGTCTACAATTAATTATCAAGGGCTATAGATGAATTGATGGCTGTATTTATTTCAGGATTTTATCCTATTTTGATAATGGTAATCAACAGATCCTCTATTCCTAGCTATGTGATAATCCAGTATTTAGACATCGCATAATTGTTTAGCTATACAGTCTGCTGAAGAATCTGATTTTTCCCACCATGCCAAATCTCTGTTCCTATGAGGTGTTAGATCTCTGTTCCTGTGGATAAAATGTTAAAGACCTGAACTGATGCAATGTTGTTTTCCAGCAAAATTTCTTCACTTAGACTGTGCCTGATTTATGAAATGCCAAGGTGACCATTTAGGTGTCAACATTTTAAGTATTCCATTGCCAACTAATTTAGCAGTAGCTGCCTGCTAGTAGAATAATGCTGTTCACAGCATCATTCTCCTGAACCTCAACAGCCCACACCCATTCTCACAAACCTCACATTCCTGCTTCTGTGATAAACTTGTATTCTCATGAATTCAAAATAGTAAGCACATTCCAAATGGAAATTCTAGGAACACCATAAAATTCTGTTTAGTATCAGAATAAATAACATGAGGACTACATTACAGACTACATTGTTCATTTTACATGTAGTCATGAAAAATTCTATTATTTAATTTAAGTGAATCTATCACATAATTTCCAGTCTCCCACTCCAGAAAAATGGAGAATCCAAGCGCCTTATTTCAGAACTCAGGTCCAGCTTCCTATTGAGTACACAAGTTCTGGAGCATACAGAAGATCTTGGGCAGCTTGTTGATGCTGTGGTAGCAGAAGCAGCCAGCCAAGAGGTTTTTTTTTCCAGMTGTGTTTGGCAAGAAGAGCACAACCTTTCCTGTCACATGCAGTCCCTGCTCAAGTTATCATACTTTTCTTACCACAAGGTTAGATTACTGTAATGCACTCCGTGTGAGACTACATCTTGAGACTATTTGGCAACTGAATCTCTTGCRCAAAATTCAACCACCTGTTTATTAAGTGGAGCATCATGCAGAGAGGACATTAAAAAAAAAAAAAAAAAGTTTCCAAAACCTACAATGGCTGCCAATAAATTTCTGGGTTGAGTTCAAGATGTTGGTTTTAACCTATAAAGACCTAAGTGTTTGGGGAATTGGTTACCTGAGAGACTGACTTTCTTTCCCCATGCAACAATGCTTTAAAAGTTGATATAAGGGGAGGAATMTGAGTTGGTAACATTCAGTTTTAATGAGGGAGCTGCCAAGACTTTCATGCGAAAGGCCTTCCACTGTTTGTGTGCTGTAAACTTATCTATTGCAAAATGTTTCTGTTCATGGAAGAATTCACAACTACTTTGTCAAACTGGGTCTGAACCTAAGTTAGAACCTCTCACTCTGAGACCTACTGTTATATCCTGCTTATCCTCTTATTTAACTACAGTTGCTATTTACTTTGCTTAACCTTAGAAACATAATTTGGCAATCTAAATTAAGCTCCATGCTATTACTAACCCAACTACTAATTATATTACTGACCCACCTACTTCTGCAATTGCATTCTGCGTCCTGCTCTGAAGCACCCATTTTTGTTCTACATAGGAGGGTATGAAACCTAATAAATTACCCAAAGAGAATGATATACTATTGTAACACAGTCATTTTTSTTTGTCAGTTTTCTAATGCCTATGTCTGAGTTATGTCAGACTATTCAAAGTCCTTAGACCTGTAGTTCTATCTTTAATAATAAATAAYTTTGTGCAAGGGTCTGTCACATCAAGTGTCATGGTACAGTTTGCATCCATAAGGCTGGCTTCCCCATACGTAACACATGCAGTTAGGAATAGCTCCCGCCCCACAAAATCCTTCAAAATGTGATTGGGCAGTCTGGGAAAGCTCTCATTAGAATAGGTTAGAACTTTGCCAAGATTTAAGCAGTGTGTATGATCATGGGAAGAAAGGAGAGTTCAAGCCTTCATGTGTTTAGCTGACTCATATGGAGGTAGCCTGGACATCTTGAAGTCATTGGCCCAAGACATTCTCTGTGACTGATTCCTATATGTCCAAAGACTCTCAAAAGTTGCTGTTCCAAAGGGTATCCTTGTTTAGTGAGTAATGGGAATGCTGAGTTTACAGGAGTAGTCATGGAACCATACTGGAAATATGGCGATGCTGAACCCAGTCTCCCTGGAGCATTTCCACTAAACTGAATTAGCATTTTTTGCTACCTAYCTCTAGAAACTTCTCCTTCAATATTCTTTTTTCTTGATCTAATAGACTCTAAATATCCTAGATTTCTTGTCAAATTGCAAAGTCCCCAAAGTAAGTACAATGCAACACATGGCAGAATAAGTGTGAGGAAAGATTATTGTTAGAAAATAATCTTCCTAACACTAAGGACATGTGGGACCTGGAGAAGGAGAAGTCATTCTATAGCAGCAAAAAAAAAAARRAAAAAAWTAAAAAAAAAGTAAAAAATATGTCTGTGGTCCTTTGTGATTTTGTTAGTGTTTCTTACCCAGAGAAAGTTGTAAAGTCTCCGTCACCTCATATCTTCCAGAGTAGCACAGGTATAGATGATCCTGCTTTGGGCAGAAGTACGCATTAGATAACTATATGAAGTCTGTTTGAGCTATATGATTCTATAATACTTAACAGAAAAGACATTTCTGCTACTTCCATATACAATTGAAACCGTATTATTCCATCAAAAGTTGATTGCACCCTGGGATGAAGGTTGGTATACTGTCTTGCTCTTCAAGTGTAAGAACAGCAGAAGACAGAATTCTCTAACAAACTTTGCCCAAATCTTTTTGCTCCACTTCATTTTTTCTAATGAAATTGCATAATATAATTTTCATTAAAATAATAGCCATTGCCCAGTGTGTTTCACATATTCGTTGTGCAAAGATGATTCATTGTACATTTCTGAAAATGGTGGTTTTGTTTTCAAGACTCTACTTCATGACAATATCTATTTCTTTCAGTTGATAATAAAAATCAAAATCATCGATATGAAAATATTCCACTTGGCTATTCTTATTCTATTGGAAAACTTTGATTTGTCAAAATAAAACATGCCTTCAAAAGCACAGTCATTTTCCTGAAGCTTTCTTTGAAAGGATTTTCATGTTAGCAATTTTCTTATCCTTATGAACCTAGAGAAGTAAATAACTTTGTCACAAGGAGACAGTCGCCTCAGAGAGGCAACTCCTTCGGAGATTTTCTAAACCTACCTTCAGGCAACCTTGTGCCACGTGTTCTAATTGTCCCTGCTGGAGCAGGAGGCTTGGACTAGCTGATCTCTAGAAGTCCCTTCCAACCTCAAACATTCTGTGACTTTGTGACTCTGTGAATGGACTTGAAGGATATCAGGAAATCCATATTCCACCTCATTTAAAAAAGGAAAATTTTATTTCCAACTTCTATTAGAAATTGTGGGAAAGTTCTCCTAATTATGTAAACATTGAAGAGTCTAAGTTCATTCTGGAGCAGGCACCAATATTTCTGATATCTAAAAATTTGTCTTGTTGGTAGGATCATTTCTCTTCCAGCTCTATGCAAAACTGATCCACATTTTTGTCAGGTTTCTATAAAATTCAGTATGTTTGCCTTTTAATCAGCTTTCAATCAGACTTTTAAATCAAACTTCCATCACAAAGATGGCTAACACTAGCAGTAACACTCTTGTTTACTGCTCATTCAAAGTCTTTTTCTTATTTGCTACCATATTTTTAAGCAGTTTCAGCTGTAATGTTGAACTTGTCATGAATCATAGCTGCTTCCTACCATGGCACTTATGCCCTCTGTCTTGTGAGCTAGAAAAAAAAATGAAATTGCTTTAACTTGTATCTTATTCTGTCTTGGGAATAATAAGGTCTTGTGCTAAAAGACCTTTAAAGTATCATAAACCATAATCACTTATCTCATAGTGAGTTCTACCAGCTATATCAGCAGAGGTTCATGGTTCATGAAATGAAGGTATTTTGATAATAAGGAGTCTTACAGATTCTGTCAGCTGTACCAACAGAAACAGCAATGTCCCTGAGACTCAAGTAAAAATGCACTTTAACTATTAATGCTCCAGAAAATGCACCAAATCAAGAGACTGAGTGAGCTGGGCCTTTTTTCTCGGGAGATGAGAAGGCTGAGAGGGGATATGATTAATATGTATAAGTTCAGGAAGGGAGAATGCAGGGAGGAAGGGGACAGGTTGTTTTCATTGGTGGCCRGCGACAGGACGAGGGGTAACGGCAGTAAGCTGGAGCACAGAAAGTTCCGTCTCCAGGTGAGGAGGAACCTCTTTACTGTTAGGGTGACAGAACCCTGGAACAGGCTGCCCAGGGAGGTTGTGGAGTCTCCTTCTCTGGAGGTCTTCAAAACCTGCSTGGATGCCRCCCTGTGSCACATGCTCTAGGTGTGCCTGCTTGAGCAAGAAGGTTGGACTAGATGATCTCTAGAGGTCCCTTCCAACCTTGATCATTCTGTGATTCTGTCATCCATCAGTGCTAACTAGCAAGCTTGAGTTCTCTGGTAGAATCATTTAGACTTTAATGTCACACTTCAAATTTATTGCTAATTTCCAGATGAGTGCATGAAGACCAGCTGGGACTCCAAATTATCCTTTCTACTGCTTGACTGGAAAAATATACAGTAGGTTTGACAGGAAGACTCTCCCTTGCCTTTATAATAAGTTTCCTCTATGAGTACTGTTAAGGCTACTTCTATTTTGGTGATGTGGTTGTGTGTTTTGTTTGCAGATGATAGTTATAATATCTTTTTTTTCTGCTTTGTACTTAAAATAATTGGGATAAAATTCATTCTCAGATATTATTGTTATTTTATTATTATTTATTTTTTATTTATTATTTATTTATTATTTATTTTTATTTATTTATTATTTATTATTATTTATTATATATTTATTATTATTATTATTATTATTATTATTATTTTAGGTTCTAGACCTGCTTCTATAGTTTTAGATCTCCTATTATGGATCACAGAGGTGTCTATCTCCATGCTGTGTTTTGTCACTATTTTCTCCAGGCTTCATAAACCTTGATGGCCAATGCAAAGCATACTGCATGACCCTCTGGTCAATGAATGTCATTTTTTATTATGTGCATCTTWGACAGGTCTGTAAGTGATCACACTACCTCTTGCAATTGAAAAACTTCTTGGAGCTTTCTTCCTCAATCACCTAAAAGGAACCTAAGACCCCCTATACAGCAGTATTAGCATACGTCCCTCAAAGAGTTCTCTTTTTTTGTTCATTTCTTCTTACCTCCATGTAGTTTCCCACTCCAAACTATACTATATGCTAGTACATTTTTTTGGCTATCTGTGCTTTCCATGGGCAATTCAGTATCGAGATAAAAAAAAATAGCTACGGTACAGTTAACTTTTTTTAAGATGTTCTGGAGTTCATTTTGGCAGAAAGAAACTTCACAGAGTTACTTTCTCTCTCTCGGAACTGAATCTGAGTAAATTTGTTTATTCCTTGATGGTAAGAATAAAGTGTAAACTCAGGTATATAAAAGCAGAAAGTTGACTTTCCGGTCAACCAGTCAAGGTGGACTGTCTCTATGTAAATATGTTCTCAGTTCTTCTCAGGTCAAGTTTTAAGTTACAGTGGAGACGTCACTGGACCTAGCTATTTTTGAGAACAAAAACTGAGGTCTAATAATGAGAAWTTTTTTATTATTATTACTAAGTTAAATAAAGAACTTTGAAACATCTGTGTACCAGAACAAAGAACAAGTGTATTGCAGTCATGAAAATTAACAGAAGCATATTCTGCTTTTGAGACATTACAGATATTACAGACTTTGGTAATCCTGTTTATCTGTGTGCATCAAGATAATATCCAGGTGAGGAAGAACTTCTCCATCTTCTTCCATCCCCAGGTGAGGAAGAACTTCTTTACTGTGAGGGTGACAGAGCCCTGGAACAGGCTGCCCAGGGAGGTTGTGGAGTCTCCTTCTCTGGAGGTCTTCAAAACYTGTCTGGATGCCGCCCTGTGCCACATGCTCTAGGGGTGCCTGCTTGAGCAAGAAGGTTGGACTAGATGATCTCTAGGGGTCCCTTCCAACCTTGAATATGCTGTGATTCTGTAATATGTACTTTAAGGTGTGAGGAAATAAAAATAAAAATAAAAATAAAAATAAAAATAAAAATAAAAATAAAAATAAAAATAAAAATAAAAATAAAAATAAAAATAAAAATAAAAATAAAAATAAAAATGTAATCCAATCTAGAGGATCTCTGAGGATCCTTTTGACTTCTAGAAATTTTATCTAAATTTATGGGTCTATAGGTCAAAGAATGACAACTTCACTCACAAAAGTTCAAGTAACAGATTCTTCCTCTTTAAATATGACTACCGGGATCAATGGGACACTTGTGAGTATTGGTGAGTAACAGTGTGACTGAAATAAAGTAGTTCAGATAGTTAAGTTCTGAGTTGTATAGAAATAATCTAAGATGAAGCATCAAGAATACATGGCAGTAATCTTCAGTTACATACTGCCCAGTAGTCAACGTGCTCATAGGCTCTTACAAGGTTTGCAGTTTATGAAAAACATTTAAGTGTTTCTGTTACACATTTTGGTTGCCATGTTAACTTGGCTTCCATCAGACTGCAACAAACCCAAAACACCTCCTTACATACTTGCTTTATGACATTTTATTAGAATGCCAATATAACAGTTTTATAGTAAATGTAGGATATGACAGGAGACTGAAATAACACCATATTCTCTGAACACTTTAATCTAGGTTTAATAATTTTAAGATTTTTAGACATTTGTAACTTAACCTGTGGGCACAATGTAGTAGTAATAGGGCTTGAGAGAAGTTATGAGCAGTGTTCTCTGAGATTACAGTGGCTCAAATAACATAGTTGTTCCAAGGGAAACTAAATCTTTTTAAAACCCCTCAAACATCAGTTTAAACTGTTAACTTTAATTTTATTTTAAATTCACGTTAGCATAATTGCATCAAGCTTGGATTATGTGCATTCTCTGATTCTGTCTTATAGCACTTCTGCCTCTTTTAACCATTTCTTATGCCAGTAATTCTCACTGGTTTCCTATTAATAGACGTTTCTCCCTAATGGGGTATATTCCATTAAAAAGACACCTTATTAATGAAAGCTTTGCTTAAGCACAATTGGCAGCATGTGTAATTTATGCATTCTGAAGAGAAGGATCCAATGCCTAGTGTATGAAAGCATTAATTATTTTGCAGCACTTTCATCTCGTGATGAGATAAAACATATATTTATTATCAGGACTCATGATACAGGAAAAATTTCTGCTTTTTACTCTTTCAAACATACCTTCTTTTAAACACCTAGGAAGAATGGTAAAACTTTTTTTTTCATGTTTTGAATGTCAATATGTGCATGTGTTGTGGTACTTAACAAGGTGCACCTCACAGGAGTCCAGATGTGGAAATTGATGGGCAAGTACCTCTGAAAATCACACATCCCTTTCAGCCAGAACAACTGCAGCTCAGAGAAAYTAAAATTCTTCTGTGAATTACAATAATTGTCACAATAATCTTAGAGAAAAAGTAGTATTACTTTTCTTTTACGGCAGAGGAAACTAAGATACAGAAAAGCTGAAGTTAATAATTTCATGGAGGCAGTCAACAATGAAACTAGCTTGCTGTTTGATTATTTTGAGAATAACTCCCATTCCAAAGATATTGAGGGGCCTACAGCAAGCCAAACAAGAAAGAAGTCTTAGAAATGTTCATGTATATACTTCTGTATACTGAATGTAATTATGACCGCCTTCCCATTTAATAAACTCACTTTCTAAATGGTCAGAGCCTCAAGACCTAGAAAGTGTTATTTCAACCAAAGAAAGCAGGAAATCTTCTCTGTATTAACAGAAGAGAAGGAGATAGTGTCTTACCAGTGAAACTCCAGTCCTCAGAGAAGAACTGTGATAGGACAAAGAACAAAAGTTAACGTCCCTGTAAACTCATGGTGTTGTATAAGACACACTTAGGCAAACTTTTGTGCACTTTTGCATTATGATGTTGAACCAGATTAAATTTATTTAGATTTTACTTGAAGAAGAAATAATGTATGGGATATGAGCTATGATTTTCAAAACGAGAGGAGGGAGAGCGGAGGAGAGGAGAGGAGAGGAGAGGAGAGGAGAGGAGAGGAGAGGAGAGGAGAGGAGAGGAGAGGAGAGGAGAGGAGAGGAGAGGAGAGGAGAGGAGAGGAGAGGAGAGGAGAGGAGATAGCTTCTGTTTCTTCCACACCAGGTAATTACAGTTCCCTCCTCACAKAACTAATCTGAAACTTCTTAGAAGTTTATTCAAAATCTGATGTATTGTTTTAATGATGTGAATGGGCTGCTCTGCTATGGAAGGCTTTAAAGGGAACCAGTTACAAAGTAGAGGGAAGAGATGATGACTGGGCTCCCTGCCATTATGATGGGAGGGCAAGGGGTAGGAAAGAGGCCTGACTATCCTTACCCATCTGGCTTCTGAGGACTCTGCCATAGACAAACGATGTCAAGTAGCCAGAGCTTTTCTATTGTCTTCCAGCCTTCAACTACTGCCTTAAATAGCTGCCTTCTCCATTTATTCTTAGAGTCAGCCTCTGGCTTCGAGGTCCTGAAGTCTAATACCAATTTAATATTAATATTAATATTAATATTAATATTAATATTAATATTAATATTAATAATATTAAAACTGGAAGCCTAATTTAATACAAATTGTACTTTTCTTCCAAAGCATAACCCGGTTAGTGTTATAACCAATAAGGCAAAGTTTAGACTGCTTACTTGATATATGGGAGCCCCATATCCTCCTTTCTTKATTTATAACAGGAATCAACCCCAAAATATTTCACTCCAGGAGGAGGAAGCTTTGCTCTATAAGTGAACATGAGCTGAGGCTCTCTGACTAGCTTTCTTGATAAAAAGATGTGGTTTTGTTTGAAGCTTGTGTTTTGGTTGAAAGCTGGGATCCAGGCCCTCCTCAAAAAAAAAATTATAAAAATTGTCTCAGAGCTGTGCTTTTCTGCACAGAAGACATGTGAACATGGAGACACTTTACTGATAAAAAATTTGGATAACTCCAGGATTGACCCAAGAAAGCACCTTGAGAGTTATAGCTGGACTTAAATGTATAAAGTGGCAGATAATGGCTTCTTTTCTGGATGATTCATTATTTTCCTCTTTTTTCTTTTCAATTTCCACTCTTACTCAAAAAATCTACATACTACAAGCAAGTATATCTTTAACAGCTGGAAGGATCTTAAAGAGTACTCACCCTTCAATATTTCAGGTCTTAATAAGGCCTCTAGCCCAAGAAAAAGAATCCTATAAACTTCACTGCTGACAGGTGAAGAGCTTTTCAGTGAACCTGTTTTCTTAGATCACAGATTTTGGCCTGCTGTGTTTATGCACTCCTCAGCCATGATCCAGTGTGTGTAGAAGGGCCATCCTCCTATTCCAGGTCCCATCCAATCACCCAGTCTACAAAAGAAGATTTTTACACACAAAACATAAGCACCAGTGGGAGTGTTAACTCCTGTGCATGCAGCCTAAAACACAAAAATGTTTTTCTGTCTAGTGCATGCACAGTTATGTGCACCTCAAGCAACAGAGATTGATGGAAATTTCCACCTGAGAAGATTGTCTTAAAGCATCAAAGTCAGGCTAGCTAAATGATGTAAAAATAGTATTGGAGGGGAAGAATTTGCCTCTTTGCCTCTGTCTTTACTGCTAAGACGACC
>NW_020455632.1:4276964-4345425 GCF_003342845.1 Nothoprocta perdicaria
AGAAAGAAAGAAAGAAAGAAAGAAAGAAAGAAAGAAATCTCTGCTTCCTCTAGTACCTAGATTATAACTGCTTACTAAGCAGGCTATTAGGAGGAAAAAATATGTGGTGTCATTTGGAGGTATTCCCTAACTCATTACAGGAATGAGAAATAGTGCTAATGAGATGATGGAATCTCCACTTAATATTTTAGTAAAAAGAGRATAGGAAATAAAATACTCAGTAGAAACACAAACATTACAAACGAAGTTACAAAGACTCCTGACACAATTATAACAGAAAAAAAAATAAAGATATATAAATAACATAACAGTATATGAGAAAACTTGTCCATACAAAAACACATTTAAGCCTTGAAAAATTGTTATTCATGACGAAAATCTTTATTAATAGTTTTTTTAAATTCTACTGCCAAATTACATTGTATGGAGATTTTTGATTTTTTTTTTCTTCTCTAAGGCATTAGGTATCTCAAATCAATGCTTTAAGTGGGCAGTAGTATGAGTTCTGAAAGATTTCGACTGCCGCAAGCTAATAAATAGGTTCAGCAGACGTTGTTTCGAAAAGCACAGAACGAGGAGGGTTTTGACCAGCAGGTGGCGAGTTTTCTTCAGGATTGCACTTCCAGAAAAAGATTTTACGATCCCTTCTGTTCAGTAATACTCCAGCTGTAATATTCCTACATTTTTTTGCATACAAAAGCCTATCTCAAAATAACCTTAAGGGTATGACCTTAAACCACAAATAGCAGGAAATTCTCGGCTAAGGCTGAAATTCTGTCAGTACTTAACCTTCCCCTTTGGCTGAGGAATTATAGCAGATTTGGTGTTCAAGATCACCTGATGGTGCAAACACCCTCCGTTAAATGACCTTTATCTCTGACACTACAGCATAGCTGGGTATGACAGAAAAGGGTCTTTCTGACTTGACTTTTAACTTCCTTTGTTTTTCTGACTTTTAGCTGATCTCTCAAATTTATTTCCATGTAGATTTCGGTGGGAATTTATATCATTTCAGAGAGTTTAACCTAAAAATAAATAAATAAATAAATAAATAAATAAATAAATAAATAAATAAATAAATAAATAAATAAAAGGCAAACAAAAGGAACTCTTTTTTTTTTTCCCCTATAATATTTGCATATATTTAGAAAGTATTAAAAACAGGAAAAGTGTTTTAGTAATTATAGTAATTATGGAATTAAAATGCATTTTTCTCATGTATCATCCTCAACAAATCCTAATTTAGGCTCATGCTAAATAACTAAATTCTTACCAGGTCAGTTTAACTATGTTCTCTAGCCAGATACATGTTAATAGCTATGTGTTAATAACAATAATACTTTGTGCTAAAATAACACCTTTCCACTGAGTAGAAGCCAAGAAACTGAATCTGTAGTGACACAAGGCTACAGTTGTTAGCTATTAGTGTCGCTGAAGTCAGTTGTAAAAATTCTTATAGATTCCTATGAAGAAAACTGGAACCTCTCAACTGGAACCTCTCAACTGCTTCAAAGTCATGCAATAATGTCAACAGCATATTTCACTAAGGATCAGCTGAGCTCTGTAACTGTTATCATGGTATTGTAGGGGAGAAGGATTTAAAGGACTGGAAACTGATGTCACCAGAGTAAAAATGTCCTTGTCCACTATGGGATCTGGCTATTGTGAGTGCCAGTCATGTCAGCCAATTAACTGCAGAATGGCAGCTACAAAGCATGGAGCAGTGATTGGTCCATACCTGAAGGTAGAAAGGACCTTTAAAGCTCATCTACTCCAACTCCTCTGCTCAAGCACGATCACCTTAGCAGGCTACTCAGAACTATGCCTTACGGCTTATGACTATCTCCAAGGATAGAGACTCCACAACTTCTGTGGGCAACCTATTCCAGAGCTTGATCATTCTCATGGTGGAAAAGTTTTCCTTATATTCAAACAGACCTTCCTGAGCTCCAGTTTGTACCCATTGCCTCTCACACCTAGGCACCACTGAAAAGAGTCTGGTGCCATTGTCTTTACACTCTTCCTTCAGATGTTGACTCCTGACAACATGCATGAGAACAGCAGGGAAAAAAGTCACCAGCCGCACTTCTTGAAGTACTGTATTGGATTCCTGAGTCAGCCCTCTCACTGTAATTTACAGCTGAAACAGTGGTAAATCAGTGAATGTACCAAAGCTGCTTTTAACATTGGTTAACTGACTATTGGGCAATGCTCAGTGTCTAATCCCCTTAAAAACTTTCCAAGTCTTGGGCCCAGGATGTTAAAAATACCATCCGCATTTCTTAGCTGAAAGCGTCAGCCAACAGATCTGACCCAGTGGAGCTTCCTACAAGCCTATCCAAGGTCATGGAATGTATTCACACAGGACCTTCATGGTCTTCACTACTGCACATTATGTTGCTCTGATTTCTGTATGAAACAAGCACAGCAGCAAGGACACAGAAACAAAATGCCACTGTGCTCACAACCCTGAGAAGAGAGAGCGAGAATACTGTGACACAAGCACCAATCTAATCTTGCTACTGCAAGTGCACTGAATGTGCCATCGCCTTTGCCTTGACTGTCAAGGTGAGGAGTTATGAATATTGGCGACTTGAGCATAGAGCTTTATTTCACAACTTACTCCAAAGTCTGTGCAGCACAAAGAGCCAGAAAAAAAAATCCCAAGTGACTAGGACATAAAAATCAGAGTCTTGTTTGTATTGCAATCTCTGGTTTTGCTAACCCCAAGGGATCTGCACTGATGCTGAATTTCTGCCATTAAGTGTTGCTGTGATAAGGCCTAGGAAAAACTTTTCCAGTATGACTATTCTTGCACAGAAAAGGTCTYATTTTTCAGTCATAGTGAGATTCTTTCCTGGTACTTGTATGGTCTATCAGTTACTTCAAATTTATGCTTTATTACTGCTGCAAATAAAGGCTGATGTGAATATAGCATCAGATAAAACTCATCCATCCCACTCAGATTCTGAATTGAGATGTCTAAAATAGAGATATATTATCTTTGTGTACATGTCTCTGTGCTCTCAAGCAAAAAAATGAAAGGTTTATTTGAAATGTGAATCAAATCTCAAGGTAGTCTGAGCTAACTCCACTCTGAAGAATCTGGGGGTCAATGTTTCTAAATTAGGCATATCAGTTTAATTGTAAGAGGAATGTATCTGGAATAAAATGTTTGTATCAGTGAGGCCAGCCAATGAGTTTCCCCTGCCTTGAGGAAGTGCTGGATTAAATGCAGATTAGTAGCTCAACTTTACTGTGATGATATGCCCTAAGTGTAAGGAAAACCTTTTGGAAAACTCATCCCAGTCCTATGTCTGACAGATCAMAACAGGCGAATATTGCCCTTATTCCTAAGGAGGTCTAGAGTCCTCCTATTAACTGCTGGGAATAGTAATCCTAAGCTTTATCAAATGCTTACATCATTCAAAGAAAATCCAATAATAAAGGTGGCTGGTATTCCTTTAATATATACACACCCCTAATTCTATCATGTGTACTATAAGATGCATGTCTTAATGTATCTCCCTGTATATATGAAGATAATTTGCTTTCCTAAGTGCACATATGCAAATATAGGTATGCATATAATTCCAAACATGGTTTTTTTTTTTTTTTTTTTGTCTAGAAATAGCTCTTTAGCCTCTATGGCATGTCATTCTTTCTGATTCTTGTTCCTATCTCAATCTAAACTGACTGAATAGGATGATACCTCTACCAGGTTTCCAGACTAGCAGAAATGCGCATTTTACGTCAGTAGAAAAAGGACTTTTTGTGTAAAACATATGGCATAGGCATAATCCACAGCAGCATGATGTGATGTCCAGGTTCTGCTAGCATTCCACTAGACTGTCCCAATTCACACTGGCCCTTGTTTCATTGTCCTGTTCCAAGCTCATGTCACCAAAATCTTTGTATTCTGTGGGGTCATTAAATCCTTGCTCAGTTTCCAGCAGACATGGGAATTGCATGTGAACAAATGCAATGTACACAAATCATTTTAGCCACCCTGGTATTAAATGAACTTTAAAAAAAAAAAAAAAAAAAAAAAAAAAAAAAGAGTTTGACCTGATAGAATATAATGGTTTCAAGGGAACCATATAGCCATTACAATCCATCATATAAATGAATACTTAGGGACACCTAAATCCAAAGATTATTTGACTGTTATACATATTCTTGCATTAAGGGGCTAGAGGGTAGACCCCTCAAATCTGCAGTGAAAACATCTGTACTTTTAGGAAATTATTGTTAAATATGAGCACGTACATAATCTTTCTCAGATTTCCAAAATATTAGTCCATTTTAAATAAAAATGAACCCCCAGCATCAAATTTCACTTTGGATGTATGGCTAGCAAATTAGTGTTTTTGAATATAAAAGGCTTTTGAATGATAAAGAGCATTTTATGTGACTAGTTCCAATTGCAGACTCTGACTTCTCTATAACCTGATGCTTTTTCATGTGTTATTAATTATTGTGTACTGTGCTCCCTTAACATCGACGGCAGATACGGTAACACTGAGCAAAAGAAAGCAGTATAAAATTTAACACCCCCTCCCCCCCAAATTTTGCTTTTGCTTCCTTTTTGTTGCTGTCTTGTAACGTAAAAACAGATAAATGGTTTCCTCTTTCAAATACAACAAAAAGAAATGACTCCTGGGAGGAGCCCTAGGATGCCAAGTTTGAGCCTGGATTGAATTTTTATGACCACTGTAAAAACTCCTGAAAATAGGAAATTATAATGGAAATGCTGACTCTCGCTACAGCAGTGTAAGCAGCACCATCGCGGCGTTATTGGTGATCTAAGGGGGCTGGAAGTTAAAGTGGAATCATTTACACAACCGACTTCACACCACTTTGCAAACAAGGGCGGCGGGAGGAGGCGGAGGAGGCGGGGGAAGGGGGRCGTAGAGGGGGACGTTGTACTTAATTAGTCCATTGCAAAGTCTATTGTGATTTCTTGAAGATGACAAATTCCCTGTCGCTCTGTTCCGTGCTCTGGATTTTCTTCCCGGTCTGGCAGAAGTGGGTCCTTGCTAGGAGATCAGCCCATGGCGGGAAGGGTGCGCGGGGCCACCGCGTGCCCTAACTCCTTGTGCGGACACTCATGCGCTCCCATGGGGCTCGCTTGCGGAGCTGGTGGCCCTCGCCCTCTGCAGTAGCGATTCAGCGAAGGGCAGCAATATATTCACGCACTGAGTCAGAACAGCTCAGTACAGGGCTAAAAGTCAAGCGATTTTCCCCTTCTTAACAAAATGGAGATGCTCCCCACTTTGGCTTTATTTTGGGGGGCTCTAGAGGAGATTTTTTTTTTTTTTTATGGCAAAAGTTGTCAGAATTGTGTTTTATGCATCCAACTGCGGTTCTCTCTCTCTTTTTTTTTTTTTTTTTTTTTTTTTTTTTTTTTTTTTCTGGAGGGGCGGGGGTTGCTATCAGAGAGAACATTTCCTTGCACTGTTCACTGTGTGAGCCGTTTCCACCCTCTCGTTGCTTTGCTGCTGATCTTGTCATTGACAGTCATTGAAGTAGAGAGGCTAAACCCACCACGGGGGAGGTGGGGAGGCTGGTTTGGGAGAGGAGGTGCCGGGGCTGCCGGTCTCGGCTCCGCGGCCCCCGCGCTGCGGGCTGCGCTCCAGCGGCTCCGGTGTATCCCGCGGGAGTCACAGTCCGCACTTCCTAATCATTCCCCGCGGTCAACACCAAAACCGCAACGAGGGAAAAAATAAATAAAATTTAAAAATGATAAAAAACCTTTTTTTTTTTTTTTTTTTTTTTTTAAACACTACTCAGGTGCCACTGAAAACCAAGGATTTGCTGCAAGGGGGAGCAGCAAACTGCAAACTGCAAAGCGGGGAGAGGGGGGCCGCTACCCTGCACTTGTGCCTACTCTTTGCTGCGGKTCTCTCCAGTGCTGGCTCCGTCCCTCGCAGTGGAGCTCCGAGCACGGAGAGGTTTTGCAGGCGGCTGCTCTGCCCCTCTTCCCGCTCCCTTCCTCGAGGGGGGCTGGAGCCGGAGGCAGCTCCCACCCGTCCGCTACCCACCCACTGCTTCGTCGAGGGGGGCAAGATGTTCGCAGCGCAGCGGCAGAAACGCGCCGAGCCGAGAGCCATCCCGCCCGCGGCGCCCGGAGTGCCGGCGCGGCTGATGCTCCGCGAGCGGCACAGTTGTTTCCCCTCAATAAAAGACCTTGGAAGGGGCAAGCGCGGTTCCCTGGTGGGCAGATAATCCCAAGGAAGCAAAAGGGAGTTTTTTCCAGCTCGAGGCTGCGGCGTAGGGCTGTAAATCGTTGTTTTGTAAAAAGGTTAAGTGGGTGCCGAAGGTGAAGGCGGGTGGCCCGACTGAAGGAGAGCAGAGGAGCCCCTCTGGGGCAGCGCAACCCTCTCCCAGCACACGTGTAGACATCTCCAGGGATGCTTGACATTCACACAACCTTAAAGCAGAGGAGGAGCGAGCCCTCATACCTGCGCGGGTCAGGATGGGTTCACAACCCGTTGCAGACAAGGTGACAGGGGACACGGGCTCTACGCGGCGGGGACGGACTGTGTCCCGACCCGGCTCTGCTCGCAGGTGAGGCCGGAGGCGGCGGGGGCCACTGCTCGAGGGCCCCAGAGAGCCGCCGCCTCCCAGGCACCTGGACGGCGGATGGAGAAGGGCATGAGCACGAAGATGGGATGGGGTCTCGCAAATCACCCTACAAGTCTCTCTTGAAACGAACAGGGCTTCGCTGTCACGTCCAAATCCTATAGACATGGCTGGCTTTGCGAGCAGATGCATTTACTTTTTTTTTTTTTTTTTTACGAGTCTCTTGAAGTTGTAACATTCCTAATTGACAGCAGATCTTCACTGTGGAAAAGCGCAGTATATTCCCTGCGTGTCAGAGCTAATAGTGGTTTTGTATCCCGTTCCCGGTATTAGGTTCCCCACCGTTACAAGTCGACATAATGCAAATTAGCAAGGGACATCATAAAAWAAAAAAAAGTTTTAGGAGAGTATAATCCCTATTTATATGGATTAAACCAGATATTTAAACCGAATGTATTTAACAAGACAGCTAACCTGAAACTTCAGTTCAATCGTGTGTGAGTTGACAAGTCCAAATATTTTTATTTTAACAAATACATAAATATCCGACAATATATAACCCAGGCATCCTTCAGCTTCATCATCTAGCTGTGTTCTGGAGCGGAATTACAGCCTCGCGACTTGCTTTGATTTTAAAATATTCTTCGTGTGGAAATCATTCACTGTGTATCCCTTCCCGCCAGACGTTGAGATCTTTATTTGTATGTTTAAGTATTTATTCAGGAATTACAGTCTCCATTACTGGATATTTTTTGGTCCCTTAAACGGAGCACGTGTAGGTATCGTTGCAGTATTTACCATCTCAATTAATCTACTTTATTTCTAAAGAGAATTGCAATTTTGTTTTATTAGTATACGCACCCATCCCCATCCATAGAAAGAGCGAGATTCTTCCTTTGGGAACACAGAAATCTCCAATTAGGAGAGTAGATCTGCGGTCTATTTCTTCGTTTAGGAGATCCTATATTCCTGTTCTGTGAACAGAACTTAAAAACTGCTAGCTACTGAAAAAAAAAAAAAAAAAAAAAAAAAAACACCTTATTCGAAGGCATCGGCTTACAGCACCGGCCACAGAATCACACGCTCGACATTTCAGCCCCAGAAAATAGGAAAAAAGATTTTTATTTTGTTGGTGGGGGGAGATAAGGAGGGAAGAAAGAGAATTAAAAGGAAGAATAGCATGAGATGAGGGAACAGTGAAGAAGCCGTGGCGGAGGAACGTCTTTGCTTCGCTTCTGCCTCTTAAAAATGCCACTCGTTTACAAAAGGAGGGAACGAAAATCTGTTCGCCTGCCCAGCTCTACTAGAGCAGAAAAGAAAAACAAATGTTGGACCCTGAACTCTTCCCCGAAATAATGATGTTCTTGGGATGAAATGTCAGTGCTCAGGTTTATTTCGCTACGCTGTCGTCGTGTTCATGAATACCTACTCTCCAGAATTATAACGCGATGGGCAGTTGTTTTCTTGTTGCTCTTTTGTTTATTTGTTTGTCTTTTCCTTCGGAGACGGGAAAAAAAAATCCGTGTAACCACGTCAGTGACATGAACAATAAAAATAACACGCGTATCCCTGAGCACGGTACCATGTTATCCTGGCGGATCTGTCTTCGCTGGCGTATTATATTACCCTGGTTCTTCAGGACAATGTAATAGACCCAAGTGGTTTTTCCCACCTCAGAGTTCTCAAAGAGTGTGAATGGATGGATGAATAGAAAAACAAATAAGCAGGGAGGATGATGGTCTCAGGATTAATTATAGAGTACGTTTTATATTTTTCTTTCGAGGGCTTTGTCCGCTTCGCCTGAGAGCTCAGATATCCCCGCGGGTCGGCGCAGGGTTCCGCACACCCGGAGGATCCGCGGACCCCTGCGAGATGCGGAGGAGAAACAGGGATGAGCCCGTCCTGGGGCGGGAAGGAGGGACAGACAGGAGGACGGAGCGAGCCGGGAGCGGAGCCCACTGGGGAGGCTCCGGCCCGGCTGTGGGCTCCGCACAGGTACACGGATCCAGCGGATCTCAGCGGCGGCTCCAGGGAGGCAGGACAATTCCTAACCTGCCAGAAGATCTTGCCAGAGGGACCAGATCTCTCCCTCTACATCTCTCTTTTACCCCTTTTTCCTTTCTTTTTTTTTTTTTTTTTTTTTTCTTTTCTTTCTTTCTCTCTGTTCTTCTCCCGATCCTCTCTCTCCCTGCGCAGACCCCAGTGGGTCCGGCCGTGGCCTCGGTCCCTTCCCCAGGGCTCTGCGGGGAGGGGGCGCAGCGAGGCGGGCCGGGAGCGGGAGCAGGCGCGGGCGGCGCTGCGCGGCTCTGTGCGGCTCTGCGCGGCTCTTGCACAGGCAGCGCGGCCGCGCAGCGGGGCTACCCATCCCGAGCCCCCTCCCCGCTACTCCCGCTCGAGTCTCGCTCCTCCGCTGCGGGGGCCGCACGTCAGGGGTTCCCTAGGGAGATGCCCGGGAGCAGGCGGCCAAAGGAGCGGGACGGTGGCGGAACGAGGCGGGGTGCGGGGTGTGGGGGGGTGTTCGGAAAAGGAGGGGGGTCGAGATCACACGTTTGCAGGCTGCGAGTTTCTGGATGCCGCGGCGGCGGGAGAAGCGCCTTGAAAAGTTGGTTCTTCCCAGCCAGAAACTTTCTCCCTGCGTGCGCATGCCCGGCGTCTGGTGGGAGGCGGAGGGGGGGAGCCGGGAGGAGGGGAAGGGGGGGCGGTTGAAATAAGGAGGAGGCTGGAGGGAAGCGATCGGTTCAGTCGGAGCGCGGCTACTCCCGGGCGCGTTGGCTCAGGGAGCCGGACGGCAGCAGGGGAGGGCCGGCACCTCCGCAGCCGCGCACCGGGACACCGGGACACCTGGCCCGCGCCGCGCCGGCTCTGCCGACCCCGGCCCGAGGAGCAGCGGGGCGGGGAAGGGACAGAGCCGGCCCCCTGCCCGGGCCAGCACAGGCACTGATCTAGTCCAAAGCTTTTATTTTTATTATTTTTTAAATTTTATTTTACCAGCTCCAATTTAGCCCGGAATCTTTTAACTGCTGCCAGCGGTGGAGCGCAGATCGCGATTAGGTAAATAAAATGAATGTCTTATTTTATTTGTTTTATTGTTGTTTGCTTGTTTGTTTTGCCAAGCATCGGGGGTTGGGGTCCAAACGCCACTTTTTCTCGCTCTCCTTTCTTCCGCCTTCCTCTTCCCCCTCACCCCGCTCCCCCAATTTCTTACCGTCTTCGAGTGCAGAGTAGTACAGAATTGGAGGAGTTCTGGCTCACATGAGGAGGTCTCCTCTCCTTGGGGAGGGCGGAGGGCTGGGGGACGTCTCCACATGGGGCTTGGATATTTTGATGCTATTTTAAGAGTTGCCTTCTCCTTTCAAACTTGCTTAAACCCCCTTGCGGAGGAGCTGTGCTTTTAACTCGAGCTAAAAAATGACATATATGAGCTGCAACAAGAAGTTAAAGACTTAGACGTTCAGCTCTCCCATCTCCTTTTCCCTCCTTCGTCCCTCTTCTTTCCTTGTTAGTTTTCCTTTTTCTTTCTTCCTACTCCATTTTATATTCATGTCGTAGTTTTCTAAGATCCGAGTAGCCTTATCCGTTCTCTCCCAAGGCCACAACAGAAATGAATCTGATATTTGTATTTGGCTAAATGAAGGGACACAAGTTCAGTGCAGGGAGAAACCGGGTTTCTCTCGAGACTGAGGCTATAAAATGTCAGTACAAAGCCACTGATTAAGGTAGAGCTGTTATTTCTGGCTTTCGAGAGGGCAACTAGGAGGGAAAAAAAAAAAAAAAAAGAAAAAAAAAAAGACTTTTTGGAGATGACCCTAAAGTTTCGGGAATTGTCCGATAAGCTGCAGCCAGAGGAGTACGGTGAAAGCCGTGTCCATGACAGGTGCACAGTGAGTCGGGTTTAGTAAACCCGAAACCAAACGAGGGAAAACACCGAAATCAGAGAGCAGCTCAGGGCCCAGGCCGAGGCGGTCGCGCCTCCCGCTGCCGTCCGCGCGGCCAGGCCCACGATGCGCCGCGCAGCCCTGCGCGCCCCGGGGGGCTCCGCGATGCGCCCCTCGCACGCTCTACGCTCAAAACCCAGGGGTACCCAGGGAATAAATCCTCCCTGCAGTGGGTTCCTAGGAAGGGCGTTTGGTCTGCCTGCGGTGGAGGCACCGGGGACTTACTGGGGGGGAATAAATCGAGAATGAATCCGGTATTCGGGGGACTTTCTACCACTCCGGGGGATTTAAAAAAAAAAAAAAAATACAAATATGCCAGGCCAACCCGAGAAGTTCTGCGACTGGGGAGCTGGTGGAGCCTGGCTGCCTCCAGTCGCCCCTGCTGGCCTCACCCACGTTCCCTTCCTGCGCAGCGAGGCTGCCCTCCTGCCCGTGGCCCTCGTAACCACCGTCCCGTTCGGATCCGCACCCAGAGATTTCTAGTTTGTCTGGTTTGGGGGTATAAAGGCTGCCCGGATCAGTGCAGAAATCGCTGCTGCAGCTGAATCCTGGTTATTATTATTATTCGGGGGCTAACATCCGCCGCCTTCGTCAGCATTCGCAATGGTGGTCTGGCGAAACTTGTCAACACTGATTTCGTGATAAAATGTGAATGATGATTTTATAAGGATTGAGCGGAGATATCCAAGGCACATGCTGACTGAGTCCTTCCAGTCCTCATTAATGTTAGCAATTAACTCTTTCACGCTCAATTAGTCCCGAATAAACCCGCTTTAATAGATTCTGCACACTTCATTAATACTTTGAATAAATCCGTGCTGAACAATGCGCTTTATTCCTCAAGAGCACCACGCTCGAATAATGTGGAATGAAAGGGCAATCTTATTCCCTTTCCAGTTAGTTTCCCAAATACAGACAAAATGTAAGCTCTATTTCCTCTGTTAAACTGATAGGAAGGGGAAAAAATCTCGTCCCCGCAAACGGGACGAAGCAAGTAGCCGACTTGGTAGCAAAATACTGAAGACCGATGCCCTACGCGAGAAAGGACACTGCTACCAGACTTTAAGGGATTCAGGAAAAAAATAGGAGGACTTTTTTTTTTTTTTTTTTTTTTTTTTTTTTTTCCTGATTGCTACAGTTTGAGGCTATCCCAAGAATGTAGCATTTTATGCCCACTACTTTATCATGTTTGTAAAAATAAGCAACGTTCTCAGGGTGATTTACCTCCTCCATTCTCCCATGTGGAACTAATTAGGAAACCTCATTATTTATGAGTCGGGTATTTAATGTAACAAATATCCCTTTCAAAGGACACATCGGAAATTGATAATTCAAGGTAGAAAGGAAAAATATCTACTGCTCACAGGATTACTTAAAAATCCGTTAAATTTCACTTTGTGCTATGCTACCAGCAGCAAAATGGCTGGGTTGTCCTTTTATTTTCTGGTATATAACAGAGATAGAACTTAATCTGGAAGGTTAATATTACAATGGTCTTAAAACAATGACAACTGGACAATAGCATTACCGTATCTTCAAACAGGACAAAGGGTAAGAAAGCTGGAGACAGATGTAGTCTTTCAAGTTTATGATCCTATTTTGCAGGGTAAATTTATCTTGGCATGAGTGGGTTTTGTTTCAGTTAGAACACAAGTGGTTTGTTCTTAATTATCCAGCGAGCGAGTTTGTGTTAAAAAAAAAAAAAAAAAAAAAAAAAAAAAAAACGCTCAGTTTTGTTGTGGCAGGGGAATTCAACCGGAGAACTCACGAGGTCTTCTTAAATATACATATATATATATGTATATGTATATGTATGAAATGTCGATAACGATCTGTTTACACGAAGAAGAATTAAAGGTGGAGGTGACACCGAAATCAAAGAAAGAGTGATGTCTCTGTGAGCAAGCAGGAGAGCGGAGAATTACTGCACTGTGAAATACACTTTCGCTTTGATGTCCCAATGAGAGAGAACTTCTCTGTGAAATACTCTGCTCTTCATCTATATTTTTTGACTATCTCGGTCCTACAGAGCAAATGTGCAGCTTACATTTCTGGAAAAGTGCCAAGAAACTTGTAGTAACGTGAACACTCTGCTTCCATTGCCCTCATTTCTCGTCCTTTTTTTTTTTTTTTCTTTTTCTTTTCTTCCTTTTTTTTTTTTTTTTTTTTTGAATTTTCTCTCTCACTTCCGTCTTTTCTTTATATTTGCTTTATTTTTTATTTTTGAAAAGACAGGAATTACTGTAGGAAAAAAAAATCTTCGCGGACAATGAATGTTGTTATGAGCTGGTTGCACTTCTTCGTTTCTGCCTTTTTTGTTTGAAAAATTGAAATAGATTTTTAAAAAATGTTATCAATTAGACTTTTACTCGGATTTTCATGGTAGATTCATGGTTTTATGTTCCAAATACAATGTTTTATAAGGATTTGAAGATGAAGGGAGGGGTAATCCCAGAAATGAACTCAGTTTGCAGTCGCATGTTTCATGCTTCAAAGATCTTGGACTACCTAATAGACATATAGTCGTTGTGACATACAGAAACAGACGTTTCAGGTATCTGGACAAGAGTATTTTCCGTGTTGTTTGTTCTTGGATTCATCGATCGAGATGTTTGTGCTGCGAGATGGTCACGCCTAGTGTATGCGCAGCACTAACGAAATAAATTGTATTTTCCTAGCTGAAGAACAAAACAAACTGGTTGGTTGGTCGGCCCATAAAAAGTTTTCTTTCTTTAAAAAAGAAAAGAAAAAGAGAGAGAGAGAGAATGGGAGGAGAATATACTCTGTACGTTTTCCAATCCGCCCCTATTCAAAATGTATCCAATTAAAAAAAGGCAAAATGTCACAGTCTTTTATTCTGGGTCAGTGCGATAGAATTACTCTAAGTTTGAGGTCTCTCTTCCTGCTGCTGATTTATGCAAAAAGGTGTGAAGTGTGCACTGGTGTGCGCAGTAGAAGTGAGTTTCTCTCTCACTGGGCRCAGCTACTCCGTCTGTCCAGGAGGTGGGAAGCAGCCCTTGCCCCAGGCCTGAAGGGACAATTGGTGATCTGCGGCTCTTTACTACCTTCTTTTCTCCAAAATGGCTTTACCCTTAATGGGAGGTTAAACCATGTTTGCCTGTCATATTGCCGCAGGACCCTGCAGAGATCTTGCTGGGATCATATGGAGGTCTTGTGGATGATTCCATAGGGATTACGCCCCTGCAAGGGCCTGCAGGAACCTTACAAGGATCTTACATAGCCGCTATGGAGACCCTATGAGGATCGTATATGACCCTTACGGAGCCCTTGAAATGATCTTGAAGAAATTCTGTGTAGTTCTTGCTGGATCCCTTCTTGGGGAAAAGGAGGCCAAATGAGGGCAAATCTTGTAGCTTGCTGAGGCAAGCAAGTAGCGGGCCACAGAGGAAAGAAGATGTTCTCTGGAGTGCAAGAGTGTTGTGCCTCCAAATCCATGGGTGCTCTCCCACACCCATCAGGAAGGGCATCTGCCTCCGCACTGCCTCTGGGAAGCATCTCCTGCCAAATGGTTGACAGCAGCCAGGGCTGTGCTGAGGGATGAATTTGTGGGCAGGGCCAGCAAATTCTGACAGTATATTTTCTCCACCTCATGGGGGGAATGGGTAGGGATCTTGCCCCAGGGGAACCTAGGGCTTGGCAGGACCCTRAAGCAGAGCAAAGCTATGGTACTTGGCCTAGGGAAGAGCTGTGGACCWGTCACCCCTTCCTGTCCTATGAAGCCCTGGAGGATCTGGTTCCTCTGGATGGTGGGCTGAATGTCCCTGTGGAAAGAATCTCCCCAGACTCTGCCTTTCTCTCTTTTGAAGGACTCTAATTAAGCAATTGCCTAGATTGGGACATTGGCTTCAAGCCAGACACTTCCCCCTGCGGTGAGCAAATGGCACATCAGATTTGTCACCCGCGCTCAGTATTTTCTCTCTTTTTTTTTGCAGTAAATGGAAGGATGGCTGTTGTTTCTATTGTTTTTTTTTTTTTCCTCACATTTTATCTGTCTGTCTGTCTGTCTATCTATCTACCTATCTATTTATTTATTTATTTGTTTTTGAGGAGAGAGGATTGGGCAGCTCTGACCACCCAATTCCCCCCACCGTCCAGGAGGCATAAGCACGGCTAAGGTCAGGCCTGCAGGGAAGTGTGGTGCAGCAGAAAGGCCTCCATACTCCTTCCCTGCAAAACCTAGAGTGTTAGGGCTGAAGGCAGTTTTAGTGGAAAGAGCCAGTGGTGGTAGTCTTCCATTTTGTAAAGGTTTTATGCCCATGCAGGAGTGGATGTTAAAATGCCTGGGAGAACCTGGAGTTTTGGGACCCAAAACAATCTCTCTCCTCTGTTTCTCCACAGAAGGCTATTAGAGGCTGAGTGGCTGTTGCAAGAGTGAGTAGTTGTGGACAGAACATACCTGATGTGAGGGGAAGGTGCAAAAGTGAGGATCTGATGGTCTGCAGGATGCCTCTCCAAGTGAAAGGCAATCTCCTTCTATGGATTTGAAGTGAGGGACTAGTGAAAGATGAATTGAGAAACCTCTTTTGCTTGTATCTTTCTATAAATCCGTCTCTCCCTCTTCTGCCCCTCCTCCATTTTTATTTTCCAGATCTTTTCCTCCTCTGTTCCTGAGATCTTCCTCCTGAACAACTGCCATGGGAAGTAAGACCCTGCCGGCCCCTGTGCCTATCCACCCTTCCCTCCAGCTCACCAATTACTCTTTCCTGCAAGCATTCAACGGGCTGCCTGCCGTGCCTTCGGACCACCTCTCCAACCTCTATGGCTTCAGTGCCCTGCATGCCGTACATCTGCACCAGTGGACTTTGGGGTACCCAGCTATGCATCTGCCCCGCTCCTCCTTCTCCAAAGTGCCCAGTGTGTCAAGCCTGGTGGATGCACGGTTCCAACTGCCTACCTTCCCGCTCTTCCCACATGTCATCCAGCCCAAGCAAGAGGCCACCAATGTGACCCTCAAAGCTAAGCCCCGCTTCGACTTTGCCAACTTAGCAGTGGCTGCCACACAAGAGGACCACTCTAAACTGGGACAAGTAGACAGCCAGGGCTCCCCATCAGGGCTGGGCTCTTTGCTTGAGGTAACTAAACTCTCTCCAGAGAAGAAACCCACACGGGGAAGGTTACCATCTAAAACCAAGAAGGAATTCGTGTGTAAATTCTGTGGTAGGCACTTCACCAAGTCCTACAACCTTTTGATCCATGAAAGAACCCACACTGATGAACGGCCCTACACATGTGACATTTGCCACAAGGCATTCAGAAGACAGGATCATCTAAGGGATCACAGGTAACCATTCTTGTTTTCCTTGTCCCTTTTTCTGCATGCATCCATATTCTCCCAGTTGCCCAGCTATGGTCATGAGGGTGCTTATAAGAAAGACCCATGTCCTTAGCCAGCAGGAGATGTTCCCTTCAGGTTTTCCTTTCCTCAGATAACTGTGGAAGATAAGGTTGTTATATTCAAGCACTCTGAAAACATGTCTTGCACAGACTGCTAACTTATATGGACATTTTCACCCTCAATTTGCATCATCCTGCTTGTGTTGCCCTTGTGATCATTCAGAACTGACATGAAGACATGTGGCCTAGTGACCATGAAGCTCTTTATCTCTAAGAATGGCACTCTTGTAAGGCTACTACAAGAGTGTGTGAGAAGCCCTTTTCTTCTCRCACACTCGCACATACATGCAGACACACAAATGGTTACCGGAGTGTCAAATTCCAGTAAYAGTGGCTTTAGAAACTGACGTAAAAGCTTTAGAGTGGTCAAATCCCTGGGCAGGTAGATCACTGCTTAATTCAAAACATTTTTTTTTTTGACATCTTAATTTTATTTTTCTCTTTAGATATATACATTCTAAAGAAAAGCCTTTTAAGTGTCAAGAATGTGGGAAAGGATTTTGCCAGTCCAGAACACTAGCCGTCCACAAGACACTGCACACGCAAGTAAAGGAACTGAAACCTACCAAACTTAAGTGCTGAATCTCCATCTTCCATGAACTTTTCCTCCCCTTCAGACTTTACACCAAAACTAGAACAGAAACAAAGCTGCCAGGATGGGAGCACTGAACTTTGTGTTTTGGTTTTGTTTGTACTTAAAAATAAGCAGAATCCTGCCAAGCAACTAACTTCTTAAGTTGTGAGTGAAAAAAAAAAAAACATTTTGTGTTTAAAATATACATGAATGATGAGGAGAATGATGGCTTACTTGTGTGGCTTTGATAAACTTTATGCCAAAAGGTGGTGCTCACGTTTTGGACAGGAATCTCATTAAAATCAATCAATCAAACAAACAAACAAACCTGCAAAATCCCCCTTCTGAATCCTCTCTTCAAAAAAAAAAAAAAAAAAAAAGGAAAAACAAAAAAGGAAAAAAAAAACCAATTGTAGCTTTTAAAACTATTACTTTAAAAAAACTCTTATTTTATACTTATTTTTGACTGTATAAAGCTTTTTACTTTTACACTTCAGGAAATACAGAGAGTTGCAGAAGACAATTAAGAACAGAAATGGCGATTTCTCATCCTGGCACCATTAGGACAATGAGATGGGCAACTTGCAAAAATTTTTTTTTTGCTGGTTTATTTTCTCAAAAGGAGAAGAAAAGTAACTTTTAGAGATGACCTAAATCTCTCAAGTGAGGAGTCCTACTGTGTGCTAGAAAACACATTGAGATCCACCCGTCCCCTGTATTTGGGACAAATCAGTGCTCATGTGACATGGAGACCTTGTTTTTGCCTTGTGGTCTAGTGTGCTGGAAAAGAAGGTTTGTAACTTGTCAGCTTATTTAAAAAAAATGAAGGAAATGAAGGACGCATGGCAATACATCAGACTGACGGTATGCACAACACGGTTTTAGTGGTACTTTAAAATCAGAGTGTGCCCTCGTGAGAGAGAACAAATCTCAACCTAAGAGCATATTTCTTAAGTGCTGGCTTTCTGAACAGTGTATTCAAATTAAGAGACATTCCAATAAGTTTTGTTCATTAAAAAAAAAAAATGTATGGCTGTTTGGCACTTTATGCTGATTATTGGTAATTGACATTTATCACTGGATTGTGTGTGGTTTTTTTTTTTTTAAGTATTAAAATAAATCGTTATTTTACAGGCAAGTCCTTGTGGACTACATGTGTTCATTTGGTTTCTGGTATCTTCTCTAGTAAAACTCTCTGGCAATTTTTAGAATCCTTTTTTTTTTTTTTTTTCCCCCTCTAATTTATTTGAACTTACTCGGAGTATGTTCATTTTTTTTTTTCCCTCTACAATGGCCCTGCAAAGTCTGTATCTTTCCTTTACATAAAAGCTCTTTTCCTTTTTCTTAAGTCTGACAAAAAGTGCAGAGATTTGTAGGCAGTCAAATAATTTTGCTGCTAGTGTGGAAAAAAATCGTCTTGGGTATTAAATCTTGGGTATTAGCAGATAAGATTAGGTGTCAGAAGTGTTATAAAACAAATCAGATGACTAATAGGCAAACTGTTACTGTTCTCACAGCCTGAAGGCACTGCAGGGAGAGCCGCCTTCGCACCCCCTTCTCTTCGCCTGTCAGGAGTGTGTATTTATCAATAGCATCTTCGCCCGGTTCAGTGCTGATTTGGGCGGCCTTTGATTCTCGGCAGCTGTCTTAGATCAGAGATGTTTATTCCACTGCGAAACCGCCTTGGATCAAGACGGGGGAGAGAGCTTGGAGCAGGGGGATCCGTCTGAGGCTTTGAAGCTCCTCTTGAAGCTCCTCTTGCTTTCATTTCTAGTCTCTTCTGCAAACCCCAAACCCTCTTGCCTCGTGACAAGTCAATGTTTCGCCGGGAAAGCCTCCTGCAGACTAACGCTGTGACACATCCGAAGCGACAGCAGACCCAGCACCGCAGCACTTGCTTTTGAAAAATGTAGATATTTGGCTTCTCAAGCCTACAGGTCCAAAGCAGTTCCTTTTCCCCTTCCCCACTTTGCCTTTAGAAAATTCTCCTTTATTTGGTCAAGGAATCCTGTGAGTGACAGAAGAAAGGGTGCTGCAGTTGTTAATATAGGGATGAGGAGGGCGTGGGGGAGGGGGAACCCCCTCTACACACGCCCCCGATATTTATTGGACATTAATTCGAGAGCATCGTAGGTAATTAAAGGCACTTGGGGAAGGGCTTACAACGCTGACTTTCGYTGTAGGGAAGTCCTTGGAGGGCGCAGCGTGCTCAAACGGGCTGTCTGCACTCATCTCCAGAGGCGGTCGGAAGAGACAGAGTTTGAAGGTGACTTGTTTTATTTTGCTTCCCATTCTCCTGATTTCCGTCTCTTCAGGACAGAGGCTTTTGATTGTGTCTTAAAAGACAGCTGAGAGCTATCTCGGAATAAGATAGGAGTGGGAGGGAAATTATTCAAGCCTGTAGGAAATCTGGGCTGTACTCCTGCACTTTGAGAGCCTGTGAGAGAAAGGGAGAAACACTTTGAGGCGCAGGTGTCGCTTTGGAGAACCAAATCGGGCTGCGTTTGTCCCGGAGGCACCTCTGGGGGTGGCCATGGGGTGCTCTAGCTCTAAGTGTTCCTCCTCGCTCCTCCACGGGTCTTGGCTGCCTTGCTTTGCGCAGTCCCAGACAGCTGCCCGAGAAAGGTTGCTCGGGAAAGGCCGCCCGCCCCCGGCAGCGCGCGGGGCGGCCCCGGCGGCCGCCGCCGGTGACGCTGCCCCGCCGGGGACGCAGCGCCCCGGGCCTCTTGGAGGGAGCCGCAGCTGGCGCCGCCGCGGGGCTTGCTGCCAGCCCCGGGGCCGGAGGGGCTCCCGACCCGCATTGCGCTTCTTATAAAGGCAGACGCAGGGAGAAAATTCCAGGGAATCCTCTCTTCTCCTGCAGAGGCTCCTCGCACGGGGTAAGCGGACAAGGATGCTCGTGGTGTCCCCTCGCGGAGAGGGGAGGAGAAGGACTGTGATTCTTGGAGCTAGTTATTTTTTAAGGCTAGCGACTATGAGGTGAATCCGAAGCGGGGAGAGAGGAGTTGGGGGGAGGGAGGGTCACTCCACTGAAGAGTTCCCACGGTCGCTTCAGCATCGCCTTATCACCGCGATAAAGAAACACCCGTGGCGAGGTAAGAAATAGTGCCGGGCATTGGTTCCTGGGAAGTCATATAACTGTGTATTCGTGAGGGTTGAGAAACCTCTCCCAGCTGCACATGAAATGTCTTTTATTTATACGGCTGAAGCCTGGTGATCTGCCTGCCAAGAATTTCCTTAGACATATATCTTTATGTGGAAAAAAAGCCCAAAACAAATAAACAACCAAAGCTCCAGAACTGACAAAGTCAGAATTACAGATGTATTAAAATTATGTGGGAATACTGAGCACAGAGGGCACACACTGCCTCTTAATGTCATTTATACTATATTCATATGCTTGTGTGTATGTGTGTGTGTATTTCCTCTCCCAAGAAGATCACTTTATTCTCCATACAAACAAAGAGTCTCTTTCTGATCATGCTGTGAGCTGCACTAGAGAACAATTCACTTATTTTATTTTATTTTATTTTATTTTATTTTATTTTATTTTATTTTATTTTATTTTATTTTATTTTATTTTATTTTATTTTATTTTATTTTATTTTGCTAGGTAATATCAGTATGTTGATTCCAAGGAAAGCAAAGAAAAGATGAAACTATGAGAGTGAGAAGTTTATTAACTCCCAAATAAAGGAAGGGAATTAGATGGGAAATGTGACTCTTGAATCAGGATTACAAATCACTTAAATGATTAATTACCTTCTCTTTCTTTTTTTTTTTTTTTTTCATTTCTCATCTCTCTATGCATATGTTTTAATCTGACATTCATGCAATGAATAAAACTTACTTAGGCTACTCTCTGCCAATTGAGAGTTGGTTCTGTTTTCACAGTTGCTTTAAATTTTTCATTTTCTTCATAAAAATATCACTGGGTGAGAGTTTGCAGGAGTAAAAAACAGGGTACCTGAATTCAATTGTCTATTTCTAAAAAGCTTCATAGGGATTTTTTTAACCATTTCCAGTTACAGGAGAAAATGTAAAGATATCTTTTCATATCTCTCTCTTTTCCCTCTCTTTGCATTCCAGTCATTCTTTTTCTGCTCATAAACTGTTAATACTCTACAAGAGCCTGATTCTGCACAGCCTGTTCAGGCTGGCTTTCTGTTAGATGCAGGAAGAAGTGCTGTCAGATGGGATCTTCTGTGAACATTCAGGAAACAGAGCAAAAGCCTCCCTCTGATTGTGTATTGGAATGGCAAATGGCTACTTCTTAGCTTTGGATTACATGCCCCTCTGAAGAGGGGATCACAGATCATTTGTTTTTTAAAGGATTGCATGAGTAGTATATTAATCTCCATTTCCCTGGGGCTCAATTAATCCCAGCTTCCCAGCACTGCTACAGACAGTGATTATGTTGTTGGGGGCAGGGAGGAGTGAGACGGGGAAAGAAGAGTGGAAATTATGAAGATGTATCACAGAAATACATGGCCTACCTGGCCACAAGACGTATGTGCTTGAGTTTCAGTACTTCCTCTACATCTGCTACCATGTGAAGCAAATCACATCAGCTCCATGTTTTGGTTTATTCATCTGTAAAATGGGAATTATGCTGTTCCTTTTTCTCCCAAGAGGACTGGACTACTCAAGTGTATAACCTGTTGTGTATTATTGCTGCTGAATACAGTGAGTTCTGTTCAGTTCCACTGTAGTGAAATAGCCATTTGGATTCATACCTGGACAGCTGAAGCTAATCTTGGAGGTCTGATAGAGTGTATAAGACAAATTTGTAGGCATGTGTAATTCTTATTCATCTCTGGCAAATCTGTTGAGAGATGGAGCGCTACAGCCCAGCATGCATTTCTTTCCTGCATTCTTATCTGGTGACTAAACAGCAGGAATGGCATGGGCCAAATTCATCCCTGGTGGGACTCCAGTGACATCAGTCATCTTTATAGGAGCACTTTGAATGAGGTCAATTGGGTTTTACGAGGTCTGAGTTTGGCCACATGCATATTTAACTGCTCAGAGAGCTGCAGCAGTAAATGAAGTTTTCTTTGTCTTAGAATCACTTAGGTTGTGAGAGACAAGTTAAGCCATTGGCCTGTTTTATAGAGTCAGGTTTACCTTATTTAAACTCAAGGAACAAATGAAGTATGTTCAGGATACAGCAGAGCATAGAAAAGACCTCAGCTGCCCCAAAATGCTTATAGTTTTTGAAGAAATTTTGCATTTGTCCATACCACTCTGAGTAGCACCATGCCACGAATACCCAGCAGACATGTTTACATGACACAGGGCAGCACTCTGCAGGAACATTGGCATGAAGCCTGCAAGCAGAATAGTGGCTTTAACACACTGCTCTGCTGTGCACAATGCTCTTTGACTCTGCCCTTTATAAGGCATAGCTATGCCAGAATCTGTATCCTGCTTATATGGCTCATCCACTTTCAGCTTATATCTCCCTTTAGGCAGGTAACTGGGAATATAATTCAGTTATACCTGACAGAAGTGTGAAATTTCACCAAGAGGGATGTTCCTTCCTCCCCTTGCCAACCTTAGCTGCTGGTGCTTATTCCATTTTGAACCCTTATGCAGGTGTTAATACACCTGTCAGCAATGCAGGAAGCTGGATTTGGGAACTAACGTGGCTGGAAGCTCACCTAACCAAAAGGATTGTTTTKCAGTAAGCTCAGACCTTCCTCTAGAGGGTCCTTCTCTGTTTACTGTACAARATATTTAGAGCCATTTACATCAGCTACTTGAGTCTTAGATGAAGCAAATGAGGTAAAAACAATTCTTCTGCACGTGATCTTCAGGAACTTTTCAAACATATCCATCACTTGGACAAGGCTTACAGCTGGAAGTCTCTTAGTGCTTTCTTAATTCATAATTCTATTTTCTTTAGATTTAATTATCATAAATATTGCAACTTTAAATGRGAGATGACCACAAAGGGGAAAGTGCGGAAATTTCTACTTAAGTAGAAATACTGTTGATAATTTCCTTATTCTAACGTGAGCAACAAGATAGCCGTGCTCTTCTGTGCAATGCATGCCAATAGTTTGTAAATATCAAGCATTTTCTATAAAGATTGTGTAGTAAAAGATAACAAGCTTTTCCTTTTCTGTGAGTGAACACGAATTTACCACATCAAGAGACAACAAGGTTCCTATTTCTTTTGGTTTAGCCTTTCAGTGCTGGTCATTGTCATCATATTATGAAATTGTATCTTGTTTCTAAGATAGGTCTTTCTCTATCCAAATTAAATAATCACTTGTAAGYACTTCTCTGAGTCTATTCTTTCTTACTCATTCTTCCCAACACTTTTGTGATGTTTTGTTCTATGGCCATTTTGTAATCAGAGATTAACACAGAAAAGGTCAGGAGTTTTTTGAATATGGATAATACTGCAGGCTTGATGATAAAGTCTAAAGATATATATCAGAATCTGAAATGTATATGTGCATATACATATAGATGTAATGTACATATAGATGTAATGTACATATATATGTATCTATTCACATTTTTTCCTGAGATTAGAACTTTTTAACTGAGAAATAGTATTTGTCAGCATATTTTCATTTTATCAGTCAAATCCACAGCTTGAAAAATGTGTCTGGATTTTTTTGGCTGCTGTACTTTTACTAGAGATTGCTATTGCAGCATTTATTTAAAAATGTTAATACTGGTATTATTGTTAGTGACGCAGTAGCTACTGAAAAATAAAGCAAAATCAGTCCAATTAGTCACAGCAATTATCCAAGTTTATCCACAGAATTTGTCCACCAGTAAGCAGTGAAAAGATTTGCAGGCTCTACTGATTCTCCTTTCTTATTTTATCTTCTAAAGAACTCAGCTTTAACAGCCGGAAAACTACATAGATAAACTTCAGTAATAGAATGTGTGCTCTGGTCATGTGAGACAGCTCAGTTGTTTTCAAAGCGATGAATGAAATAACTCTTGTTCTGTTTTCAAACTTGTTAGTTACAAAAGAATCTTTTCATATTTCTTTGGTTCTTTACCTCAGAGTACAGTTTCAATATTTTTATTTTATACTKGTGGAATAATTAGTCTGGGATTGTTTCTGTCTCTTTTGTAACAATTTGACTTTCCTGATTCAAGTAGAGTTATTTTACTTTTGCAGTAAATGTTATGGGAAATTAAGCCTAGTGTTGGTTTTTACTGCAGACACTAGGATCTATATTTTTAAAAACTATTATAGAATCATAGAATCACTATGGTTGRTAAAGTCTTCRAGATTGAGACCAACCATAAGCCYTTCAGCACCATGTCTGTTGAAACACGTCCCTAAATGCCTCATCTACACATTTCTTGACACTACCAGGGATGGCCACTCCACCGCTTCCCTGGGAAGCCTGCTCCAATGCTTGACTACTCTTTCCATGTAGAACTTTTTCCTAACATCTAAMCTGAACCTCCCCTGGYGCAACTTGAGGCCATTTCTTCTTGTCTTGTCACTGGTTATTCTGGAGAAGAGATCGACCTCACTCCTTTCACATAGTTGTAGAGAGTGATAAAGTCTCCTCTGAGTCTCTTCTCCAGACTAAACAATCCCAGCTCCCTCAGCTGTTCCTCATAAGGTCTGTGCTCCTGCCCCTTCACCAGCTTCATTGCTGTTCTTTGGACATTCTCCAGTGCCTCAATATCTTTGTTGCATTGAGCGGCCCAAAACTCAACACAATATTTGAGGTGYGGCCTCACCAGCACTGAGTACAAAGGGATGATCACTTCCCTGATCCTTTCAGCTACAGTGTTCCTGATATAAGTCAGGAAGCTGTTGGCCTCCTTGGTCACTTGGACACACTTCTGGCTCATGTTCGGCCTACTGTTGACCAACATCCCTGTGTGAGATATTTCAGCTATGTACAGAAAGCATCTTCAGTTGGACTCCAGTGACTCTTTCAGTCTGATACTCAGCTGATTAGACTAGGATCTGCCCAAGGGCTGATATGGTGGGGCTCACCACTGCAATGAAGCCTTAAAGATTTTTTTTCTTTTCTTTTTTTTTTTTTTATTGGACAAGGTACGTTTTAATGRAACATGGTAACTGGGTAGCTAGTTACACAGCCTTATATTTTTGTACAGTTGTTTTATTCGAGCTTTACAGCAATACCATATTGTATCCAAAATGATATTTTCTTTTTAAATAGCAAATTTTGTATTATGAGTAAAACTGGCTGTTGGCTTACAGGTTCTTTTCCTTAACAGTTTCTTTACACACATGAGTCTTTGTTCATGTGTATGGTTTTGAAAAGTCTGTGAATAATAGCATAATCTGAGGCAGAAGTAAAATTCAACATTGAATTTGCAGAACTTCAAGAATGTGTTGTGCTACTTTCCTTGGAACTGTCCATCAATTCTTGTGGTGCCTATTGTGTACTGCTTTTTGGATTTCTTCAGATGCATTTCTCTTGGAAAATTACTTCTCCAACACTTTACAAATAGCTCTGGCTTGCACCACCCACCAAGTGCATTGCTGGTTGTCTACTGAACATTCAGTKAATTGCTGGATGCTGTTGGTATGCCAAATTTAGATTGTGGGGCAAAGGCTGACATGTACAACATTAAGCACAGTGTTGGCTGCTGGTCTTAGTAACCAATAAATAATTAAGAAGYTACAAATTTGATGATCCCTAAAGAAGAATGACTCAGCTAGCCTTTTGCTGTTGATTTGTTCATTAGCACAGGCATAACTCCAGACCAGCAACTGGTTTTCTCTTATGCATTTGTTTGGTGAGCAAGTACATGTGGCTTAGGAAACAGTTAGTGTTTCTCCAGCAGTTGGGAAATGTTTACTTTCAGCTGTTTATTTCCCCCAGGGGATTAATAACCCTATTTGAAAGTGATACAGAAAGGAAACTAGTTTTTCAAAATGGGAAAGGAACAGATCAGACACAAGACTTTTATCAATTTTTTTTTTCTGCATTGCAAAAGGAGATAATTAGATGAATGTCTTGCAGTAACTTATCTTCCCAATGCACTTAATRTGAATTATATAAAACATAATAAAAAGCAAGCAAACAAAAAATTATTSGTTGAGGAAAATGGAGAAAAAAATTTCAGATTTTTTTCAGGGAAAATTTTTCAGAATATAGATATCTATGCAGCTGTTAATATCATTTAACAGCACTATCATCCTTTGCACTGAAGTGATACTGCACTGTTTGCACTGTTTATTTTAGTTTGGAAACAACACTAGCTTTCTGCAAGGATTTCAGTCTAAAATGATCAGCAGAGAGGCCTCACTCTAGTGTCATTTAATCAGAATCCTTGTGGCTCTTGAGGTCTTCTACTCTTTTTCTCTGGTGCATTAGAGTTTTAAGACTTTTGAACTTTTATACTGAGATCTGGTGTTAATTGTGAAGTGAGTAACTAAAGTTGGGAATTTTGTGGTTTCTAGTGGGAGCAAGAGGGAGGAGCAATTCTAATGCACCTGGCACTASTGGCACACTTCCTCTATTCCTTTTCGCGTCTAGGTGGGTGGTGCATGTGGTTCTGTCTTCCTATGTATAGTTGATAGGTCCCTCAGACAGAGAAGAGAGAAGTCTATCACAGAATCGCAGAATGTTCAAGGTTGGAAGGGACCTCTAGAGATCATCTAGTCCAACCTTCCTGCTCAAGSAGGMACACCTACAGCATGTGGCACAGAGTGACGTCCAGGCGGGTTTTGAAGACCTCCAGAGAAGGAGACTCCACAACCTCCCTGGGCAGCCTGTTCCAGTGCTCTGTCACCCTCACAGGAAAGAAGTTCCTCCTCACATGTAGATGGAACTTCCTGTGTTTCAACTTRCACCCTTTTCCCCTTGTCCTGTCACTGGCCACCATGGAGAAATGCCTCACTGGTGTGAGGAATGCCTCTATCTGTTAGGAATGCCAATCTGCATGAAATCCCAGAATCAAACAACCATGCAGATGCACTGACACAAGTTTGTGCACCACTTCAAATGCCCTGGTGTATTTCTCTGACTCATTCCTATGATTATGGAGAAAATGGAAGACAAGTATGAAGAGAGGAGCAGCTAAACCTAGAGGTGTGAATATGGATTTAATACTCAGGACTCCAAAGCTGAACCCTAAATTTCTAACCTTATATGTAAGCAACAAACTGTCTCAATATTTAGAGATGTAGAGTGCCAAAAAAGGACCCAAAAAAGTGATTGTTGACTGCAAATTTTTAGCACTTACAGCATTGATTTTGGCACTTGAATTCAAGATTTCAAGTTGACTTTAAGGCTACCCAGTTTATAAATCACTGCTTCTATTTGGCCTAATGTTTGTAGGTCTCCATATGGAGAAGAGTGTGACCCAAAGGTGGATTTGGCAACTCTGATATGCCTTAGGTCAAACATCTGCAAGGAAAATGTGTTTGATTTCCTTATGACTTCATCGTTTCAGTAGACGGTGTATTCAATGCAATATTATATCGGCTACTGAAATAACTGCAAATACCAGCATCGTCTGGGAAATTTTAGTTAATAGGAAAATAATCCAAAACAAATTCATCCACTTATGCAGCCASGAGAAAACAAAAATAAAAGGAATTGCTGATCTAATCAAGTAGGCACAGAAATGAAACCCCTCTAGGATTTTCTTTTTAGGTTCTCCAACTTCCATTAATTTAACAAGCAAACTAGGTCTACAGCACAGTCTTCTTATGAATAAATGAATGCCATAGATTCACTAATAGTAACTTGGCCAAATATTCAGAATAATTAGGTGCTCTGCTGAGGGAGCTGTGGTAGACCAGCTCTGTATTTGGCTCCAATGCTAATTCAGTCATCTAGTGCTACCATTCAATGTAATACAACTGCTTTAATGAAAATCTAACTTTAAGGAAAGAAAGACACAGTATTAAAAACCAAAAAAAACAAAAAAAAACAAAAAAAAACCCAGTTGGCTCTGATTTCAGGTGGGAATGAGATAAGTCATGAAAATAGCATTTTATATTTCTGTATTTGGGATTTACACTTATTTAAAAAAAAATGAAACACAGAATCACAGAATGGTTAGGGTTGGATGGGACATACMGAGATCATCTATTCCAGTGCACCCTGCTCAAGCAGAGACACCTGTAGTACATGACACAGAGTGGCATCCAGGTGAATTTTGAAGACCTCCAGAGAAGGAGGCTCCACAACCTCCCTGGGCAGCCTGTTCCAGGGCTCTGTCACCCTCACAGGAAAGAAGTTCCTCCTCACATGGAGATAGAGCTTAACTTCCTGTGTTTCAACTTACACCCATTACCCCTTGTCCTATYACTGGCCACCACTGAGAAGAGCTTGGGCCCTTCCTCCTTACATTCTCCCTTCAGGTATTTGTACATGCTGATCAGATCCCCTCTCAACTTTCTCTTCTCCAGKCAGAACAGGCCCAACTCAYTTAGTCTTTGCTCATATGAGATGCTCCAGTCCATTAATCATCTTTGTTTCTCTTCTCTGGACTCTCTCTTGAAGCTCCACATCACTCTTTTAYTGGGGAGCCCAGAACTGCACCCAATACTCCAGGTGCGGCCTCACCAGAGCTGAGTAGAGAGGCAGGATCACTTCCCTTGACCTTCTGACAACATTCCTCCTGATGCAACCTGGATCCAATTGGCCTTCTTGGCTATGAGGGYACTGCTGACTCACAGTTAACTTCTTGTCAACCAGAACTCCCAGGTGCCTCTCTGCAGAGCTGCTCTCCAGCAGGTCAACCCCTAATCTGTACTGATGACTGGGATTGTTCCTCCCCCGGTGCAGGACCCTACACTTGTCCTTCTTGAACCTCATGAGGTTCCTCTCTGCMCAAYTCTCCAACCTAAGTCCTTCTGAATGGCAGTACAGCCCACCCTTCTGGAGCTTTCCTATGAAGATGTTATGGGAGAAAATGTTGAAAGCCTTGCTGAATTTAARGTAGACAACATCCATGGCTCTCCCCTTGTCCAGCCAGCCAGTAATCCCATCATACAAGGCTATCAGTTTTGTCAAACATGACTTCCCCTCACTGATTCCATGCTGACTACTCCTGACCACCTTCTTTTCTTTCACATGCCTAGAGACGGTTTCCAGGATGAGCTGCTCCATCACCTTTCCAGGGAAGTACTCAGTTTCTCAACTCAATCACTCAATCTCTCTGCTCAGAGATAAGATCAAGATGTGGAAAGCTTTATATCTCCCTGTCATTACAATACTGATGTATTCTATACTTTTCAATAGCATAATCAAAGATCAAATTGCACAATTAAAAGACAGATCCCCAGTACTCTTTTCTGAAATTTTGTCTCCTATTTTGATGAAGGAAAGCTTATTTACTGTCAGTACACATTGGTTATGCAAAATCTCAGTAGATCCCTAAAGACAGCACTGTTTAGTGTAAATGCTATTTTACATCTTGTGTGATGGGGACATAGCTTCTTGTAACACAGGTAAGATTTTACATAACAGATCTAAAGGGAACAGTTTGCATAAAGGTCAAAGATTGAAACATCTTTGTGTAAATTGCTTGTATATTTATAGAAACAAAAAGGCATCACATAAATGAATAACAGGATATGCAGAAATATAGCCTATAGAAATGTATTTATGTTGAAATTATCCACTTCCTATGCTAATTAGAGCATTATGTAAATATATGTAAATTACTGTAGTACTTTTTAAAAGCATATAAAGAACTTTTTTGATAAACTAATTCTGAAATCTACACTTCTGACCCACCCCCCCCCCAAAAAAAAAAAAAAAAAAGTTTTAACTTTCTCCTTAAATCTATTTACTCTTATCTTTTCTAGACTTTATGGGAATGCAAGACAGGTCTGCTATATTTGTCAAAGCTTTGTCAGCTTGGAAAGGAAGGCCTATATGTATTTAGAAGGAAAGTAAAGAAAAAATCATCTACACAACAGACAGTTAGGGGTCAATTGAATCAATTTACACCCAATTGATCTGCAAAAAATGATCAGACTAAATATTGATCAGTCCTAAAATATTGATTTTATTTGAACAAGCAGAAAACTATCAATTAAAATTTTAGGCACACACACACATRTATATATATATTTATATATTCACTTTTGTGGGGCTGTGACTATAGCTATGATGTTGAACTTATCGCTACTTTATGTGCTTGTTTTACATAATGTAGCTTAATGTGCCAGCATAAGCTCACATGTCATGTATATTGAAAGATATACATGTGCTTAAGCCATGTGCTAACTAGGGCATTTGTTTTCCAAAGTAATTTGCATCATCTCTGTTTTATTTAATACTGCTACTGTGAGGAACAAAAGTAAACAAATCCTATTGAAGTTACATGCTCTTCTTGAAATAACTGGTGAGAGTAATAATTTCTACACATATTCACATATGACTAGGCAAAGCATGGCTCTTTAGCTGCATTTGTGCACCACTTTTTATCTGCTGGCATTCTATGATGAAACACTGCTGTTTAGAGACCCCTGATCTAATGTTAGAGCTTACATTTCTCATTTCTTTTTTTTCTTTTTTTTTTTTTTTTTAAGTTGTTTAAAGGATAGCTTTATGATTCTTAGATGATTATGATGTGATCTTGAGAAGGATTGGTCTCTCAAAATACATATAAACTACAAGAAGAAAGTAGGCTGGGATTTAATTGTTCTTCATTTGGGGCTCTCCTGAAGTGATGAGTGATTTGCTGGAAAGGAATTTGCTGCAAGAGGGCAGATGCCTTTCAAATAAATAGTAAGGGTAGACTATAGTATTCAAGACCTGTCTGACTACTTCATAATATAGGCCACCTCATAATATTTCAAATTGGAAACCTTTCTGTTTGTTTTGTTTTAAAAGTTTTTGCCATAGATATAGTTTACAGTGACAAATTGACAGTCACATATCTGCCCACTTGAGGACAGTGTTCTACATATTGTATTCTGAAGAGGTATGAACATCAACAGTACTTGAAATCTAGGATGAACTGGAAAACTTTGTTCAATCTGTCCACTCTTTTCACTTGTAAGTGATGTTTCTATATGCGCAATATATCAAGCTATGCGTTATTTGGCCTAGAGTTTACTTCTGTGACTTAGATAAGCAGTCTGTGGTGAAAGTCTGGCAGAAGTTGAGAAAATAAAAAATATATTCAATTTTTTTTTAAGCATTAGTCAATTTAACTAACAAATATTGGCTCTTTGAGAGTATTAAATTGTTTATATTTTATAGATGATCTCTGTCATACAAATTGTTTGTGGACAGCCAATATTTGCTTTTCTAACTGTCACTGGCTAGACTGCCTGCCTGGCACTATTCCTTTTGCCTGATTAGAYGTGGGAGTAGTAATTCCAATGAATATTTTTGCAATGTTCACATGCAGTACTCACATACATGACCTTCAATTCTGGTGTTTCTGAATGCTATGTGCCAGTAAAACTCTTGGAAACTGAAGTTTAAAGACATTAATTAATGAATCAGGCAAAAGAATATAAATTTTCAAATAATTTGCACTACTTTCCCCATTGTAATACACAACATCCATGCTCTATTGATAGACAATATAGATACTTACAAAGAAATATACATAAGTAAAACAAATGAATTTTATTTCCTGTTTGCAAGCAGTGTGTGGGTGGCAGCTTATTCTCTTCTCATATCGCAACTGGGTTAGATTCAATTTGGACTTAAGCATAGTTTGCATCTTTCCCTTAATCTTGTGAAACTGAGGACTTGTGGAAAGGGGTCTTTTGGCAAGGCGAAATGTAGTATTTAGATTGAGAGCTGGCAGCAGTGGTGAAGTTTAGTTCACTGTGCTCATGAACTGGCTAGGTGATGTCTTGTTGCTCATCTTATGTCAGCAAATCAGAAGACATGTCTTGTGATTTTTCTTATTTACAGACTTTTTTCATTTTTGAGTGAATGTCCACATCTAGACTGTCGTTCCAAAGAATAATTTGAAAAGAAGAAATAAAATGCTTTAATATTGATGTAACTTTCAACACCAGCTTTTACATTTTTTTCTATATATACATATGCTTCTTTGTTATCTATGATATATATATATAAATACGAAACCTTCTGTTTTATTTTTATTGACATTCTGTAGCCACAATATCTATGAAGACTGGCAGGAGTTTGAGTTATACATTAAATGTGATTTTTTTTTCCCTACTTGCAAGCATCAAACTATAGATTTAAGCTCTAAATATCTTAGCTTCAGTGAATGGGATTGGTCAGGACAGCAACCMTCACATATGACTTAAGTATAACATGCAATGTGCTCATGATTCCTCATGATAGACCAATAGTTCTTTAGATAAAATGCTTCTGAAACTATTTCTMTGCCAGTACATGAAATGGGTCAGGGACTGCTGTCTGGATGTGAGACCAGTCAGAACTTTGATTTTGCAGTTAGAGTGAACTATTAAAGAGTTTGTATGCAAGGAGAATGTTTAACCCTCCTAAGCTGTAAAGGAAAAGGTAGTGTTAGTCATGAAATTGTTATAACTTTTTGCGATATATGTAAGACATTGTTTAAAATGGGGAAATAAAAGTGTTGCATTACAAATATATTTTTTAAAAAGTTAATAATCTTGTTTCTTATAGCCTCATACTAACAGGAAGCCTGATGCAAGTCCTTGAAAATGATCTTTTTTGGCCATGGACTAGACTAATGTGATACAYTGGAGTGGAGATGTCGAGAAGCAATGGGAGAGTAATAGAAAAAACCCTTTAATGACACCAAATATAGAAAAGAAAATAAAGTGTATGCCATTCTTTAAAAGAAAAAATCACCTAGTGTTTAGAATACACCATAGATGATCTGGAAATGCTTGACTACTACTAAGTAGAGTTTTCTTCTTTTGTTCTTAGAGATTAGAAGAATCTGAGTGTAAAAAACATAGCCTGCTCCTTTTTTTTCCCAGGCAGATTTATTGCCTGAAGCTGTCATGCATTCAACAGTGCTTTTAGACTGACACAGGCACTAACCTTAATTATCTTGTTCTGCTGCTTTTTTTCCATCGAGGCTGCTCAGCCAATGCTCAGCCAATGACATAAAACACTACTTCCTTGAGAAGGTGTTTTAGCATTTCTCAGCTCCCTCAGAAGTRTGACCATAGGGCCCTAATAAACAAAGTCTGAAGTCCACTACTTAGTAAACATTGAGGTCTATCTGAATCCTTAAGCTTTTGCTCCATTCTGCAGGAATTTGAATGCATTACTGCTAAAGCACAGTTGAAGAACATTTCTTGTTTCTAGGGAGTAAAAAACAATCTTTAAAAGATGGTCCCTTCTCATGCGGACTCTTAGGGCATACTGAGACCAGATTTAACAGCCTTTTCAAACTTTATGCCTGGCATATTCACCCAGTGGGAGAGAGGGACCTCCTTCCTAGAAAGGCATCATACACCACTGTAATTCACAACATGTGTATTAAATGTAGGACCTAAAACTAAACYGTCATGCCTCTGGGATTTCATCTGTTGTCAAATCTAATCCACAACAGAGTGAGAAGTAGAGCTAACCCTGACMCTGAGCCTCAGTCTCTAAAACTGTGATATGAAATAGCGGAGCTCAAGGACACTCATTTTGACACCATCATTCTCTAAATTCTGAGTATCTGAAGAAAAACATGATCATCAGGATGAACACAGTGATCAGGATGAGTGATAATAACCAATACTATGGTCTTCTTTGTGCTACGTAATGATTTATCACTTTTTCTTAAAACTTCTTTTTATGCATCTTGTGCTCTGCACTGCAGAGGGAGGTTGCTAGTTCAACAGGTTTATCAGTGGACCTGGCTTGCCATACAAACTGTTTCTAGAAATGGGCCTGATAACAAAATCAAATAAAATAGATTATTAATGAGAATTAAAAGGACATCTGGCATCTAAAGGAATGTATAAATTTGTAAGCCAACAGTGTGTCTTTTAAAGCAGATGTGACAAAAGAGASTCTGATTCTGTAGACATTTGTTTAGCAAAGGTATTACTAACCAAAAGAGTCACATCGGCTTCAGTTKTTTCTTCGTCATGGACAAAATGACTTGTGATCGTGAGCATAGTGTTGTGGGACTAGTTCCTTGTAAGTCCACATGTACAGATACTGCAATACTGATTTTAAAGTGAGCAGGAGTAGACCTTTGCAGTTCATCTGTCAGTAAAAGACAGAAAGCATTTTCTTGATGTACAAGATACTTATGTTTAATACTTTTATCTGTAATTGTAATCTCCAACTATTAAAAAAAATAATTGAAAAGAACTGTTTATCACACTCCAGCATTCCGAAAAGGGGAATCAATTTATATAAACATGCTAAAACCAAACTATTTATGAAATGTTATGGACAACTGAGAAGAGAACCACAACAGATCTGTCTTATGTTCACTGTTTCAAACGATCAACAGTAGAATGAGGGCTGAGGCTAGTTATCACATACATTTTAGACATGAATGTTAAGGTCATTTAAAATCTGTTACCAAAGCCACAGTGAGTGCCAGCAAAATGTAAACTCATGTTCCATGGCCCTTGTTATATGCTTAATATGAATATGCTTCCCTTTGTACATAAATCACTACGTAGCAATCAGTTACTCCTGTAAAACACTGAATACAAATGTGGATGAAAGGCTGTAAACTCTAAAGAAACCATCATAAATTGTTGATGTAGCTCCTATTGGAAACAAACAAAGAAATAAAACCACAAGAAAGTTATATTTGTAGGTTAATATATGTAAATTCTTTATTAAAAAGTAACATAGGCATATGGATGTATGTTTTTTCATGGAGTTGTAACCTAGAAAATGTACATTCAAGTTAGAAAAATAATTGAAAAGATCAAACAAACTCTTCAAATTCTATTTTATCCATAAAATACATCTAGATGCTTTCAGCAAATTTTCTGCAGGCCTGATTTTTATTAACCATGGAGGAAAATCCAGGTACTATTGAGATCAATTACAAAATTACAATAAAGAACAGCAGCAACTCCACACAACCTTATTTATACCAGGCAAAGATTCTCTTGTATAAGGACTGAAGTATTTGCCTTTTCACTGATTTGGAGACGGCTAATTATACCTGGCCATGTGCACAACAGAGAGCCTGGGGAAGTGCAAAAAGCTGCCTTATTTTGTGACCTTTGTGTAACAGATAGACAAAGCACATTTGCATCACTATTTATATCCAGAGGCTTTAGGAACCAAAAATTGAATTCAAATATCCCACAGYAGGTTTGGCACATGCCACATCACACCCTCAATTAGCAGCAGGGCTCCATGTAGTATCATTCAAGAGATCATTGTTGGTCTGTGATGATGTTTCTGATTTAGATACAGATATCAAGTGCTCTCCACCTTATACCTAATTAATGCAAAAAAGTGTAGATCATTCTAAAGCTCTATCTTCTTACTAGAGATTACAGTATGGGCTCAGATTTTAAAATATCCCTAAAATCAGTGCAAGTGTGAGGCAAAGCCTCAAGCAGCCAGTCTATAATTTTGGAACAGATGGGAATGTGGAGATGAGGTGAAAGAATTTTCCAAAAAAGTGAAGAACACCAAAAGTTTAGAATGTGCATGATGGAGACTATCTAATAATTCTTCCGAAAAAAGGTGTTTTTATTTACGTTATTTCCCGGTTGCATTGCTTTAAGCTAAGACCATCACTATGTAAACATGGATTTCTCTAACAGCATTAGCTTTCTTTACAGAGGAATTGAGTGAGAGAGAGACAAAGTAGACATAGTGAGGAGGAAGGGAGGGGAAGAGGCAACAGAAAAAACAATGACAGTGCCAAAGCAAGGGAGATGTGTTTGTATTTAAAAGAAGAATTCAAGACTGTGCCAAATCAGAATTTTCTTTAGGAATCTGAGAGCCAAAGGACTCTTCATGACCACGCACAGAACATGGTCAGAGGAAGGGTGACTGAAAAGTCACTGTAACAGTACTGTTACAACACTAGGGAGAGACAGCAGGGGAAATAAATAAATGACCATCACTCTAATGATCTGAAAAAGGTTCCCTAGATGGACTCTGAGCCTTAGCAATTTCAGTTAGCCTGGGTCAAGCAGTCAACTTTTAACAAAACCCAGTAGCAGGCAAAGAATTTCATACTACTACTCTGAGACTAATAAATAAATCAATGAAACATATACATAAACAAAAATTCTTCTGGTGGATTTGGTTTAGCCCTGAGTTTGTATGTGGAGGCTTCTGGAAGCTGAAATTCTCTGAAACTCTGGCTGTATAAATGGACAAACTAACAAGGGTTTAAAGAAGCTCTATGCAAATTCACAAGGCTCTTGGACAGGTTCAAACACAGTTCGACTGGATTGACACAAGGGCTGAATCCAGCTCCGGGAGTTTAGAGATTTTAAATTTGCTGCTTGATGAATTGAGATACTAGGCCTACACAGGACCCTTTTGTTGGAAGAATACTGTTCATCTGAGAGATGATTTTAGATTTTTATTTCCAGTGCAGCACAAGTCTAGATCACATGTGTGTAGACTGTAACTGTATCAGCAAAATTAGAAGAAACTATTTTTTTTTGCTGCCGTAAGATACTAGATGATTAATCTTTTCTAATCCAGACCTAAAACATGCCATCTCATTTATGGGCTGCATAATTTAAAGAACAATCTTCCTGTACCGCATACCTGGTTCACAGACCTGACAGGCCTGTCCTTAGCCTATAAACTGTTAAACTGAGACAGAACCTAAGACTCCCCTCTCCATGTAAGGAAACAGTGAGAGCCATGACCTCAGGGCCCCAGTATAAAATGTTCTGTACATGTAATAGGGGATATTATCTCACGAAAGTTAACTGTCTGGGAAAATAAATACATTTTTCTTTGCAGCAGGCTTTTGTATATTAAGGACCTGTGACTCTACAGCCCTTTGTCCATGAGTTTGGGATTCTGCACAACCAGTGATCAGCAGCTGGTGAAAGAGCAGTCTGGAAGGAATACTCTTTGTTATTCTGCATTTTATTCATTTACTTCATCAAACATAAGATAAATGTCCTAGTTACTTGAAAGCCACTGAGAGAATAACGAGAGCTGACTTACCACTACATTCATTTTACACCAAAACAGAGAAAAAAAGTTAAACCATATGTTAAAAGTGCAATCTTTAGAAATAGTTGTTATTAAACTTTGCAGCATTTTTTTTTCTTTTTCTCCTGTAGAGATATGAATAACCCCCTGAAAAATCTATRCACACTCTTCAACTTGTCATACACACTGATCAGTTAAATCACRGAATCACAGAATCACAGAATGGTTAAAGTTGAAAGGGACCTCGAGAGATCATCTAGTCCAACCCCCCTGCTCCAACAGGGATACCTAGAGCACGGGGCACAGGGTGGCATCTAGGCAAGTTTTGAAGACCTCCAGAGAAGGAGACTCCACAACCTCCCTGGGCAGCCCGTTTCAGTGCTCTGTCACCCTCACAGGAAAGAAGTTCTTCCTCACATGGAGATGGAACTTCCTATGTTTCAATTTACACCCATTACCCCTTGTCCTGTCACTGGCCATCATGGAGAAAAATTTGGCCTCTTCCTCCCTACATTCCCCCTTCGAGTACTTACACATGTTAATCAGATCCCCTCTCAGCCTTCTGTTCTCCAAGCTAAACAGGCTAAACTCACTCATTCTCTCCTCATATGAGAGATGTTCCAGTCCCTTAATCATCTTAGTTGCTCTCCGCTGGACCCTCTCGAGAAGCTCCACATCCCTCTTATACCGAGGAGCCCAGAACTGCACCCAGTACTCCAGGTGTGGCCTCACCAGAGCTGAGTAGAGGGGCAGGATCATCTCCCTTGACCTGCTGGCAACAGTCTTCCTGATGCAGGCCAGGATCCCAAACGGGAATTTGTATTAAAGTGTGGGTTTTTTTTTCCTTAGGGATTTTTCTTTGAAGTATACAAAATTTAACATAATCACAAATACTTAAAACTTTTCAGTACTTGATCTGTGAAAGTGACTTTCACGCTCTCAAAATAATTCATAAAGTTAAAGACCTTTCTAACTTGCTTCACTGGACGTCTGTTTTCTCTTAGGAGTACTGAAGAGTTAAAACAGTATGACTCTGTCCCTTGTCCCTGATTATTAATTCAACAGAAGAGTCATATAAAGAAAATCAAAGAAATGAAAATAAGTGGCATGACACAGTAGACCCCATTCTAGCAACGTTGCAGCTCATGCTGGAAATGGAATCTCTAGTTTCATTTGTTTTGATGTACTGTATAAATATTTAAAGAATGCATGCTGCAATTTTATCCAGTCTTCACTGAATTTGAGAGTGTCATGTCTTGGTAGGGGTTTTAATGCTGATACTAATTAGTATTAGAATTGCTGGTTCAGCAGACCACTGAGGGATGTACATGAGTCCATTTCTGCACAGAAAAGCACTTCAGCCAAAATTTGAGTTGAAGTAAAGGTCCAAGTCTCATCAAAAGGCCATGGAAGTCAGTGAGTTTTTCACATATGTTTTGAAGGTCTGAATCTATGATGAACCTCACTCAATATTAGTGACAGAACCTTTTGATCTTACTGACATTCAGTGATACTGTCATGAATTTTTACTGTATTTCAGGACATTTTGGCATAAACTTGATATATTCATAGATGATGAAGCCATTTGTAAGACTGACTAATTTTAAGTAGCCATGTAACTTAAGGCAAATAAAAGTGTAATTAAATTATATTTTTGCTAATTTTATACAGCACATGAATTAGTATATGGATATCTAATAACCTACTGGGCTAGAAATTATATCCTTATCATATGAGACAGCCAGGGCACTCATTCTCACTAGTTAAGAGTGGTGTAAGACCTTGACCTCAGGAGTGGAAAATTAAGACACTAATGTGACAGCTGTCATGCTGCCTGACACACTTGGGATTAAATTGAGGACCTCCAGAACTAAAAATATGAAGTGAAGAGTCTAGGCTTTTTTGCATAGGTTAATAGTAGACTGTTATCCTCCAACAAAGTTGTAGCATGAAGACATGTAGTTTACTTAGGAGAATGAAAAATCAGTAACCAAAAAATATATCAAAGATTTCCAGTATTTTTTTTCTTACCTGTGATATTTTTTGGAAATAATAGGATTCACTTCATCATTTAGTTGTCAATCCATTACAATTTCTCACTTCATGTTTCCTATGTAAATTCAGATTTTCCATGTCTCCACCTATGCAACCTTATGCTTCATTTAACAAGCAACATCAATGAGGACAACTGAAACATACAAAACAAAACAACAAAGCTCCAAACCATCTGTGATTCCAGCTAGTACCAGGAGAACCTGTCTAGAACTAAAATGCTATGCTGGAACTCTTAATCAAACATGTGTCATTGCTGACCATTTTACTTATTTTTAGCCTATAGGTGGCTGCTCTGTAACTCTTAGCAAACTCATAAGAACAGTCAAACTAGAAGATCAAATTTGTGGATAGACAGACCAAACTACCCAGAAGATCTCTACTCAGACAAAGTGGGTGAAGCTCTTCTGATGTCACTATTTAACTACTCTGGATACCTCTGTTCTGTTAAAGAAAATTGTCCAAGGATGAATCTATGGCCTGAAACTAAGTGCCAGCAGATATTTTCCATTGCTGTGGCCAGCCTGGCTTGTTCAGGAGAAGGAGAATGTCTGACTCTGGGCTGCCTGATGGGAGTGTTTTCTGGTATTTGCGGATTCCAAGGTTATTTTAATCTCCCCCTCTACTGAGCTGTGATAAGGCTGCACCTGGAGTACTGTGTGCAGTTCTGGGACCGCCAGTACAAGAGGAATATAGAGCTTCTAGAGAGGGTCCAGTGTAGTGTGACAAAGATGATTAAGGGACTGGAGCATCTGTCTTATGGAGGAAAGACTGAGTGAGCTGGGCCTGTTCAGCCTGGAGAAGAGAAGGTTGAGAGGGGACCTGATATGTACAAATACCTGAGAGGAGAATGTAGTGAGGAAGGGGCCAACTCTTCTCAGTGGTGGCCAGTGATAGGACAAGGGGTAATGAGTACAAATTAAAACACAGGAAGTTCCATCTCCATGTGAGGAAGAACTTCTTCACTGTGAGGGAAACAGAGCCCTGGAACAGGGAGACTGTGAAGTCTCCTTCTCTGGAGRTATTCCAGACTCACCTGGATGCCACCCTTGGCCATGTGCTCTAGGTGTTCCTACTTAAGCAGGGCAGGTTTGGAGTAGGTGATTGCTAGAGCTCCCTTCCAGCTTCAACCGTTCCATGATTCTGTGTTGCATGGGAGAACACAACATGACATCATCAGGCACAATGTGTCACTATCCAAACCTGTGCCATGGAATGCCCTAGTAATTCAATGGAAGAGGCAAAGCAGTGCTTGCTTCTGTAGTGTGGTCTGGTTTTTCAAAAGTACATGAAGTGAACGGGCAAGTACTTTATCAGTCTAGTCCACACAATGTTAGTGATACCAGAAACGGAAAGAGGAGGGGATGTATGTAATTTGTCTCTACTTGTTGGGCTACTGGACTAATTTATCTCTCAGAATGCAGTCCAAACTATAGTTGGGAAAGACTTCCAAAACTACTCTTTAAAGAAAAAGACAGCATTTTATATGGAAAGATAGAACTTTTTATTACATTTAGAGTCTAAAGACCCSAAAGTACTAGTCTGGGAAACCTTTGAAGAACCAAGCAGTAAAGTCCATCAGAACTGGTGAAGTCTATCAGAAATTACCAGAGTAGTTTAGGAAGTGCAGAAAAAATATTGTTAAATGTTGCTGAGGCAAGAGATGGGACTGAAGTTCTCTTGTTGATGGTATATAGGAATATGTGATTCAAAAACAAGTGGAAATAAGGGGTTACAATAAAAGTTGTAGTCTGATCCTAGGGTCTGAGGACTATTTCAGGCAGCAGGAAAATTACCCAGAAAAACATTTAAGAAAAAAAAATCATTTTTTTTYYKRRRAAAWKRAAWTKSMWTTYMRSYTTTTTTTTTTTTCCAAATCAAATTTTATTATGTTTCTGACTATTGATTTACATTGAAAAAATAGCTGAAAAACTATTTTCATGTCTTCATGAGCATTTTCCAAGAGGAATCCTTCCCTCCAAATGTTTTCTATTGACTTCAAGGAGAGCACGTAATATATGATCTCCTTCCTGGAAAAAATGGCCTATCCTTAAGCATGTCAGTAAAACAWAAAGAAACATGGGACATGGACACATGAGCATACTTCATTTTGACAAAACACCAACGAACCCAGGGCTGAACTGCCTTGCTTGTCTGATATCTAAGCAAAGTGACTCCTCTTTTCTTTGAATGATAGACCTGTTCTTTCTTGAGCTGTTAAAAACATACTGTTTTATGCTCTGTTCTTGACTATTTTAATATTAGAGAATGCATTATAGCGAGACTCCATGCATGGCTTCATGAGACTTAGGTAATTCATAGTGCTATGCAAATAGTTCTTGATATTTGGCATATGGTCAGTATTTTAACTCTAAAACCCTTCTGCATATGTAATGTCTGAACTACAAATTACTTCCTTTGAGGAGTCTTCTATTATCAAAGACAAGCCTCCATTTTGTTTCTAATGCAATTAAAAATTGCAAAGAAGTCATACAATGTTCTGTCCTGTAGTCTTCACTCCTGGACTTCCTTATTTTGCATTTCTTCCTAGTTTCCCATATTTCAGAATTCATATCAAGATTCTTCTTACTAGGATTAATAAGCAAAAAGCTGAAAGTGGAGAAGAAGTAAAGAAAATCTTAATTAGCAAGGAAAAACAAGGATTAAACTAAGGATTAAACGGACAATATTATGCAATTTATCTGCAATAAACTTATAGTTAAAAAAAAGAACATTTGGAAATATGTATACAAAGGTGTAACAGACCCATAAAGACATTTGCCCTAAATCATTGTTTTTAAACATATTCACAGAGCTAGGTTATGAGTCTGCTCTGAGATTCTTCTTTTTGAAGGACATTATATAAATATAAGGTCATTTTCATGCAACTATGACCACATTATATCTTGTATGTTGCATGATCTGAGAAATTAAAAGCATTAATGTAACAGATGTGCCATTAAATAGAATATTAATAAATGTGTTATCAAGAAAATTAACATATTAAGTACAATATAAAGTGGAATTTGTAGTAGAAAACAAATTGTTTGCACATGACCTAGGTTTGCTGCTCTAAAAGCAGAACCTTAAATTAATGCAAATGCAGATTCATTTCTTCCCTGCACCAAAGTCAATTAGTTTTTCCACAGTGTTCAGGGAGGAAACTAAGATTAGTTTCTAGAGTGTTACATCAATGAAAAAAATTAATATGATTTCTCTATCTGCAAAGTGTATTTTTACATGTGAGGATAAATTACTTTTGTGTCACTTTCAAATCTTAAATAATCTCTGTCAAGAGAGTAAAATATCCATTAAAAACATATTTTTAATGCTTATCAGAGATGTTTCTGTGCCAAAAACACACAATTCTGTGGAGTGGTGTGCTCATACTCCTTTGATCTCAGTATCTTTCATTCTGGTCTGCTGCCAAGGATCATTCACTCTCTGCACACATCAGTTGAGACAAGAAAGATAATGAACAAAACTGAACTCTTGAGCTGAATTCACATCTCACTTCCCCTGTTCCTCTGTATGTCTGACTTTGGCTACTCCAATGAACTTATTTCTGATTTACCAGATATAGTTGACACCACTTGCAACTGTGTTTTCAGTACAGGCAGACGGCATCTTCCTTGCTTGGTAAAAAAAAAAGATAAAATATCTTAATTTAAGAGTGTAGCTGGCTACATCAAGATGACTGTTCTGAGGAAGGACAGCCTATGGGCATAGACACAAACACAATGCAAAGATACCAAGGTAGTTCCACTAGCTCCAATGGGAAATCACCTCAGCATGGCACTATTAGTACTATTAGTTCAGGTGACATTGTTATTAGCTCAGGTGCAGTAGTGTGCTTAAATGGCTCCACTGTTTCCAACATCTGCATTGTTTTCCCAGTGAAGCACCATCATGCCCTTCTCGGCTCTGCTGTATGTGGTTGTACAAGGTCCTATAGAGGTGCCCTATCTAAATTGTGCACCCTCATAGATACTCACACTTGTATCCACCTCTTTTTGGAGGGATTTAACTTCAAAACCACTAACAGGGTAGGAAATATTCCTCCCTCCACTGCTATAAATGAAGATGAAGGAAGGCAACATACTGTAGGTCTAATCCATCCACTGAGGCCATTGCACTGACCACTGAGCTGGTTCATTCAGTATTCACGTTTGTGTCTTTCTTGTGCCAGGTGACCATGGCAGGGATTTCATTGTGGATCCAATCATGGACTTCACTGTGGAACCCCTTCATGAATTTTGGACTTCATGCCTTGCTAGTGTTGGATCTCTAACACAATTGGCTCAAGTGAGGTAAGTAATGAATGGGCATCCAGTAAAATCTCAGCCTTGAAGAACTTAAGATCCTCATAGATGAGGAGGAAAGTAAGAGTTTGTCTGAAGAAAAAGATCAATGAGGGTAAGGTGAGGGTTGAATTTGCAATGTATTAATTCCTTTTTGCTTCTGTGGATAGAGTAATGCATGCTAGCTTGCTCTAAGGGAAATCACATTTGTTGCACACTGTCGTTTAGCTGCTGTTTGTCAAACTACAGATCCCTAATGCTGAAAGAAGGGCTGTCCCCGGCCCTAAATCCAAGCAGCACCACTCATGTCCTGTGAGCTGGGCTCTCCCACTCACAACACAGCAACTGTTGTCTCCATACTGTCTGCTTCACAATCGCAAAGTGCACTGTTACAGTGAAATAATTACTAAATGTTGCCTTCGCATGCTAACAATTTTGGAAGCACTAAGCGTGCAGGAATTTAGAGCCCTTTGGAAAGGAATAACTTATGAGTCTCACGGAAATATACAACAGGGTAATAAGAGACTTCTGGAGTCCCATCTTTGAGCCTTCAGAGAACAATTCCTTTATGTAATCATAATATCATAAATATGATGTTGCAGGATCAGATGCCATAAAGATTCAGACTGTCTTAAAGGTAACGTGTGATGTTCCTTCAGGCTAGACTAGCTTTTTTTTTTTTTTTGAGTATTTTTTTGCTTCTTTGTCTCACTATGCTTTTAAGGTGGTTTTAGAACTTCCTTATTATAGTATGAATCTTGTTCTTTCTTGCATTGATTTATCATATGTTTACACACTCTTTCTGTTTTGAACCTGATATGATGAAGATGTAATTCTGTACTTTGCCCTTAAGAGTTGGCATCAAAGAAAAGTTAGCAATGGGTCCAATTCACAAAGTGCTTTGCACACATAATCCTTGATATCTTGAACTTTCATTTTTACAGTAAAGCAGCATAAATGTGCCCTAGAGTGGGATTGGTTGGGGTTACTTATATCCATGTTAAGACCTTTTTATACTGTAGGAAAGGTGGAAAAGCCCAGACTGTAAATAAAAATGAGGCCTTTTTCAGTCAAGATTGCTTTGAATCACGGCATTCACTTAATAATGGCAGTATGCTGTCTTGATGCAATGCAAATGTTTCATGCCTGAAACACCTATGACATGGCTCACTGTGGTAATCCTTGCAAAACCAGGTATAGTAGTGAWTACCAGGAATTCTTTCATTAATATTTCAAAGGATATATTTATTTCTACATATGTGTCTAAGTGCTTCAGTCTTTGGTATTGAAACAGACCTGGTGGCACACCATGCTCACACACCTGGCTCCTATTTTTGTCTTTAAAGAATCAGATCATCACCTTTTCTTTCAGTAACAGAGGTTACRTAGGGTTACATTGAGGTGACAGTACTACAGCTACAGTTATACTTGAAAAATGAACAGTTTGCTGGCCTAAGTTATCCACTGCAGATGGCAGACATGAATGACCCATTACCTGTTTCTGGCAAAACTTTGCATATTGGCATTTTCTTTTCCCATTGAAAGACTTCTTCCAAAACTCCCCAGCCTGTTTTGAATTTCTCTCATGATCATTTTCATCCTCACACAAGACGAATAAATTATGAATGCTTTTTCATTTATGCATTAATATCTGATGGAGGAAAGAATTTCTCATGCAATACAACATAGAAAAATAACACAAGACAAATGTTCATCTTCTGCACAAAGTGAGTTCAGAGTCTCACACTTCAGTCAGCGATCGCACATGTATGAAGCAAGTATAGATCACCAGCACTATGTTAGATGTTGGTTGAGGGAGAGACCTTAAATTAGTACCTTCTTACACTCCCTCTATATTAAAATGACCTAAAAGAAAATGTAATTTCACACCCCTTTATGTTGTCAGACAGACTACAGTTCCTCGATTTTAACTTATATTGCACAGATGTAAATGATAATTCCAAGGCCATGCAAATTGAGATAGCACGTGCCAATATTTGGGCATGAGAGCCTTGATATTTGCACAAACATCTCCTGTAGGTGCAGTCTGAAAGAAGCAGAAAAGTTTCCTCTTTCTATAACCCACAGGCTAGAACTTGCCACCACATGGATGCTTGGGAGAGGCAGTGTGAATTAATAGTTGGAGTAGGTTAGTTAAGGTTAACTAAAAAGCTCAGGAATCCTTCAGTTCAAAAGAAAAGAGACCTCAAACATATTTATCTTTCTCTTTTCCCCAAAAGAATACGAGCTGAAAAAAAACAAATTGTGCATGTAATTAAACCTTYGAAAATGTGAACTGAGATGTATTAATTTTAACTTTTACACTTTTACTGAGAAAGAAGTAAATGCGTTGTAGAGTTTAAAGAATATACAGCTATTACCATGTTTCAGCTGGTGGGTGGAGACCTGTTTTGGAGTTGTACATTGTATGTCTGAGCCTTGAAATTTCCTTTCACAATCAGTGGCCTRTATTTTTAATGATAATTTGAAATTCTAGTGGAAAGAAGTAAATGAAAATGAAAGAAAGAAAATCCAGCTGAATAAAAACTGACCAAGTGAAAACTGATYCCTTCATGTGCACTATTCTATGGCATGTCTAAGCAAAATGGAGGGAAACAAAATATCTTTGAAGCTCATAATGTGTTCAGTGTTTGCTGAGGTGTGGTGCTTTGCACCTGCGTTTCTGAAATGAAATGTATTTTGAAGAAGGATAGGGTTGATTTTGGAAGGCAAGCTGGCTCACTTTGTTGTGTGAGAGTCAAGTGCAATGGCAGCACACCCCAGATGCCTGCCACATGTTGCAGCACATTTTAGTATTCAGTAGCAAACGCTCTTATTATATGATAGCAAGAAGAATAAGGTTCATTTCATGAAACCAGGTGAAGTAAACCCCATTGAGCTGTATGTCATATGGAATGCATGATGGATGATGGTCCAGATGTGTCCAAAAAATAAATGTGCTTTGTGTGCAGTTGAGATAGGGAAACTTGTGGTAAATTCAGCCCTTCGCCTATGAGGCTTTGGCTCTGGATAAGGATTCTTTTTATGCATTTCTGCCAAATATGTTAGTATTTAGCCCATATGTTTTGCCATATATGGGTATCTACTTAAGCAGCTTTGTGTTTACCATGTGGATATTTTTTTCCTTTTCATTCTAGCAGAACTGTTTAGTTAAGAATATAGGGGACCTAAGGGTTGTTGAGTTTTCATTTGTTCAAGAGCAAATACACACTTGTGCTTCAGAATAAGTAGAACATATGGAAGAAGGAAAAAATCAAGCAAACGGAAATTCTCAATGAGAGAACATCGTAACCAAATTCTGCCCTCAGAAATGTACTTAGCTACCAAAGCCTTTACAAGAAAATTCATATGTGTAACTGCACAAACTGGATTTTCTTCCTATGGGAGACACTGGTCCATTTTAACTGGTCAATTTAGATGGAAACTTCTGTCCAAGGCAAATGACCTAAGCAAAATATCACCTGTTTGTTCAGTTCAGACTTTGTTTTTTCCTGGAATCTTTGTCCAGTTTAATCTACACAATGATGGTAACAGGAGTAGCCACAGGTTCCTCTTCTAAGACAAGTTTTCAATACTTAATAAGTCTTACTTAATTCAGATGACAGAAGTCAGGAAATAAAGCAGTTTTTTACCAGATTGTTAATGTGTTAAATCAGACTGCTTGTTTAAGTGTCTAAACATGGGTTTATTGCCTATTGTTTCTATTTTGCATCAGATATGCATGAATAACATCTGAAATCTTACATTCCTGACCTGAACAAATGAGCAGAGTTTCTTTTTTTTAAAAAACAACAGCAGAAACCAAAGAACAAACAATAACAAAAATTAAAAGGCCCTAGAGCATTCATTAGGTCTTGTGCAAAACAACATTCCTATGTTTTATATTCAAACCAGCATATTAACATGAAACAATAATTCTAGATGGAAGAAAGTATCTCCTCTAGGGTCAAAAAGGGTGTACATAAAATTCTGGCAAATTAGAGAGGGAAATCTACAGGGGCAAAAGAAGCTCATTAATATGTGCTTTAATCCCCTTGTGAATCATTGTGGTTTGGACCTGCAAAAACCAAAATGAGAAAATGCTACTATAAGCTGACTATTTTTAGTGCTGAATAACCAATGTCCATAATGATCCTCAAGCTTTCAAGGAATGAAAAGCCTTGAATGGGTGTGTCTATATATGTGTATATATATACACACACACACATATATATGCACATATATATGTTCTATTAAACAGCTGACTTCTTAGTAGACACCTACCCAAAGTTAAAATGTATGTATGGCATGAACTTCAACAGAAAGTAGTTAGCCAAAAGCCATCATAATTTAGAAAGTAAAACATATTTTAATATCTATTTTTGTCAAGAGACAGAAAAAATAATAACTATGGAGCATTTTAGTGTTGTCTTGGGAATAGAATTTCAAGAAACTGTGGTTTGCAGCATGTTTTAGTTTATCTACCTAAATACAGTATTTGTAACTCTTTTTTTGGTATGTTCAACATTTTGACAAGAATATTTTACAAGTTTTCTGTTGCATAATGTCACCACACTCTTTTTGTATATTCTCTAAATTTGAGTTCTAAGAATAGAATTGAATGTTTTGTAATTTTACATATTTAGACAGATAATATCAGGGATCAAGTCTCAGCAAATTCACCATCCTTCCTATGAGAGGTTTGGTTGTTTACATCTTCATATCTTTTTCAGGAGTTGCGATAAGGGACACAAAGCCAAAGAATAAGAACGAGCCATTTAACCATCTTCAACCTGCATCTGGTCCATGACACATTCTGCTGGGTGAGAATTGAAACTCTTTTTGTAGGAGCTCTGATATGACCACGGACCAAAAGAAAGAGCTGTGATCTCAGTATAAAGCAGCAAAATCAAGAATGTGACAGGGGTAATGCCTTCTTTGCTTCTGTGTTTACTCCTAAGGCTAGCCCCTAGGAACTAATAAAAGAGAGAACTGGGAGAGAGGAAGACATTCCACAGATCAAGGAGAACTGGGTTAGGGATTTCCTAGGCAAGTTGGACACCCATAAACCTACGGGCCTGAAAGGAATGCAACCAAGAGTGCTGAAGGAATTGGTGGGGAGTTATTGCTCAACTGCTCTCCCTCATCTTTGAGAGGTCAGAGAGACCAGGGCAAGTGCCGAAGAACTGCAAGAAAAGTAGTGTCACTACAGTCTTCAAAAAGGGCAAGAGAGAGAAGCCAGGAAACTACAGGCCGGTCAGTCTCACCTCTGTCCATAGAAAAGTGATGATGCAGCTCATCCTAGAGAGTATCTCTAGGCAAGTCAAGGAAAAGAAGGTGATGAGGAGTAGTCAGCATGGATTCACCAARGGGAAGTCATGTTTGACAAACCTGATAGCCTTCTGTGATGGGATGACTGGTTGGCTGGACGAGGGGAGACCCATGGATGTTGTCTACCTCGACTTCAGCAAGGCTTTCAACACCATTTCCTATAATATTCTCACAGGAAAGCTCCAGAAGTGTGGACTGGACAGGTAGAATGTGAGGTGGATTGAGAACTGGCTGGATGGCAGAGCTCAGAGGGAGGTGGTAAATGGGATGGAATCCAGTTGGAGGCCTGTGGCCAGTGGGGTCCCCTAGAGGCCAGTACTGGACCCAGTGCTGTTCAACTTGTTCATGAATGTCTTGGAGGAGGGCACAGAGTGCACCCCGAGCAAGTTTGTGGATGATAACAAGCTGGGTGGAGTGGCCGACACTCCAGAGGTCTGTGCTGCCATTCAGAGGAACCTGGACAGGCTGGTGAGTTGGGCAGAGAGGAACTTCATGAGGTTCAATAAGGCAAGTGCAGGGTCCTGCACCTGGGGAGGAATAACCCCAGGCAACAGTACAGACTAGGGCTCGACCTGCTGGAAAGCAGCTCCATGGAGAGGGACCTGGGAGTCCTGGTTGACACTAAGTTAACCATGAGTCAGCAGTGTGCCCACATGGCCAAGAAGGCCAATGGGATCCTGGCCTRCATCAGGAGGAGCATTGACAGCAGGTCGAGGGAGGGGATCCTGCCTCTCTACTCAGCTCTGGTGAGGCAGCACCTGGAGTACTGTGCGCCATTCTGGGCTCCCCAAGACAAGATGGATGTGGAGCTTCTAGAGAGGGTCAGGCAGTGAGCAACAAAGATGATTAAGGGATTGGAGCATCTCACCTACGAGGAAAGATTGAGTGAGYTKGGCCTGTTTAGCCTGGAGAAGAGAAGTTAGAAACGGGATCTGATCTATATATATATATAAATATCTGAAGGGAATGTAGGGAGGAAGGAGACAAACACTTCTCAGTGTTGCACAGTGATAGGTCAAGGGGCAATGGGTCTAAGTTGAAACACAGGAAGTCCMAACTCCTTATGAGGAAGAAGTTCTTCACTGTGAGGGTGACAGAGTCCTTGAAGAGTCTACCCAGGGAGGCTGTGGAGTGTCCTCTGGAGATGTTCCACACCCATCTGGATRTGACCATGTGTCATGTGAGGTATCTCTGCTTGAGCAGAGGGTTTGGGCTATATAGATCATCTCTATATGTCCCATCCAACCTTAACCATTCTGTGATTCTGTAATGTACAAATTTATCAGTTGGTTGTCCATTACCAAAGGGTAGGTTCCTGGCCAGGAGTTGCAGGCATTTCAGGTGATATTTCACAGAATCACAGAATATTTGAAAGGCAGCCTTTCCATTTCATATCGTTCAAAGCAGTATGTGATTTATAACTGGTTCAGAACAGGCTTTTCACATTCAAATATTTTACTGGAGGAAGTCTTTATGTGCACAAACTAGTACCTGTTTTTCTTCACTGCCTTCTGGATCTCTCCTACCTTCATGCATAATGTTTGTGTACATGTTACTCATTCATATAACTCTTGATTATTTCAAGACATTGGACCAACAGAAGTTCAGCAAAGAGTAAAGCAATTCTTTCAGCCAGAAACCTGAAACATTTCTGAAATATTTCCTAAATAAATTCCTAAACAGGAACCAGGAGGTATTTTGATAGACTTATAAATTTAAACTCATTTATAACAAATACTAAACTTATTGGTTTATTATGCCAACAGGAATTACATATAGTATTATAAAGTCAAAAGCCAACATAGTTCAGATATCTTCAGCTATAATTAAGAATGTCATGTATTTTACAAGATTTTAGAGAGAGAAATACTATAAAATCTATAGGCCTCATTCATTTAAAAAGCTGCTCGTGTAATCAATTCACATTTTTCAATGTGTTTTATAGGAATCCTGATCTGTCTATATTCAATACATATTGGATAATTTCCGCTATATTTATTGCATTTACGGCTGTGGATCTACAGCCATAGTGGCTGTGGATCTATACAGATGAGATATGGCTGCTAAAGGGTAGGTCTCTTTTTATAATTCTTCTTCTTATATGTCACAGTAGCACCCAAACTGTACACACAATTTTAATGTCACCCATGCAGTCAGTCCCACTGCTGTTATCAGGATCCCTCTGATATTTGTAATTGAGCATTTGCATGACTGGGGTTCTGGTCTGTGTAAAACTGGGGTCTGGTCTGGGGTTCTGGTCTGTGGGATCTTTTCAGATAAAGGTTTCTAAATAGACCGGGATTCTCTCAAACTTTTTTTTTTTTTTTTTTTTGAGGAGCATAGGAGCAGCTCCTGGTTTCTGATCTCCATATCCCATCTAACTTCCCCACACAAGGACTCTAATTCCACACTCTTTGCCTTGCTGATCTTTCTATCAAGCCCTCCATGCTTTCCTTCATTTAGTTCTATGCACTTAGCATGACCTACTACCCCAGGATCCTAACACTCATCTGGTAGGCAGACTTGGGCCACTGTYCCCATCCCATGCATCTTATCTTATGCAACCACATATCTGTGCCAGTGTTGATCCAAGAGTAATAGCTGTGCTCACAGACTGCAAAATGGAGTATTAATGCCCCCTGGAAGTTTCAAGGTCAGCTCTAATCTTGTTTGTATGCAGGGTAAAGAGTGGGAAGCTATAGCTCCTTGCTCGCAGAGATACAATTTCTCATGAGATCAGTGAAGTACTTCCTGTACTGTCCATGTAAGATACTGAACATAGGAGAATTGGATTCAAACACAGGTTAAAGGTCCATATACCATGATTTGGGAACAATTGGGATCGATAGTTTAGGTATAATTAACACCATTACTATAACYGAAGTGAATGGTTTCTGAGGTGATGACTAAATGCCCAAATTTGCAAGATTTCTATGACATTATAATTCCCAAAATGTCTGATGCACAGTGAAAATTATGGGACATACACCATACCGCCACTTAAAAAGACATCTGGAGTAGAGGACTAGTTGGGGAGGATGCTCAAAAAGCCAACTATGTCTTGTTCAGGCAAGCCTAGAGATTTCCTAACCATTTAGTGCTTTCCTTGTGTGAAGGTGTGAGGTGATTTCTCCACAGCTTAAAAACCTCCACTCAGTTGAGAGGGTGGCCTCTAGTCATGCCTGGGAAATGCTTGTAGATTTTGCTGCCTGTGTCTGCAATTAATTTGTTCTGGAGTGTCATAAAATAACTTGCGGGCATTCCCATAGGAACTTCAGGTTGAAAATACATGAAGAATTGGGCAGGATCAGATTCAAAGTGATGTGTTATTCACATTTGTGATTAGTTTTTGATGCAGATTACTGAACTGTAGAGTTTTACTACAGAGATTTTCTCTAACAATCAACCTTAGTGTAAAATTTAATGTAGGATGATGCAAAGAGAAAGCTACTGCATAAATCACTAGAATGGGGGAAGATTTATTTATCCTGAGAGATTTCAAGTGGACATTTAGGTACTGCCACTGTGGCAGATGAATTAGCATGGGAAACTGCTGCTGATTCTACTTTCAAATAGACCTAGTATGCTACCAGAAGACCATGGGCTGGAAAAAATTATAATCTACAAATGGAAAATTGAAATATACTGAAATCTAACCGGGGAGTTGAAGGAACATGTCTCCTGGAATGGCTCCTGTGTTGGCAGAACTGACTGGGCAGTGATCCCAGAGTGAATTAATCTCCAGTCATGAAGCTAGCACAGGAAGGTCATTTAGTTATTAGGAAAATAAAATGGATTTTATAAACTCAAGTTTGGTGATCATGAAAGAATTATGCTCGCACCATTTTTGTTCAAGACTGTCCACTGGCTARGACTAGGGAAGCAGAGGAGAGAAATTCCCTCCCCTAAGGAGGGCATTATCCCCTGCCTCGCACAGCATGGCTTGTACCCCCCCAATGAGGCTTTCTATCTTATCCCAAATAAGATATTTGCACTGCTTACTGGAAATAGTCTGCAAAAAGTGCTGAGCTTTATGTTTGAGAGTGATCTCTGGAAAAAGTTACAAAGAAGGTGTAAACAGTTGAAAGAGTTTTGACAATTACAGTCCACTGCTTTAGCCACCATATTCTTCCCATTTTATTTTCTAATATAGATATGTATCTTTCAACAGCTATCTGCACAAGGTATTCTACTACTGTCCTTTGACCTTCAGGAGCAGCCTAGGACACTGCCACTAGAGAGAAAAATTGAATCTTAGTAGGCAGAAAAGGAGTTAAGTCTTGAAGCGAGATGCCTCCCATCAAATTGTAGCTATTTAAATGTCAGATATATATRTTTAAATTATTTTCCCTGGTTCTGTTTATGGATTAAAATGACCACTTTCACAGGCAAATCAACTCATCCCAAGTTAGAGGTTTGAGTCAGGTTAGTTGAATAATCTTTTAGACACCTATGCCTCTCCATTGAGAACCCAGAGCAACTTACACATCCAAGTTTTATATCATAGGATTGTATGTAAGCCCAGATCACATGAGATCTCTAGTTCAACCTCCTGAGAGTCAACTCAGGGCTCAGATGAGGRGATCTTATAAATATGTATAAATACCTGAAGGGAGAATGTAAAGAGTATGGGGCTAAACTCGTCTTGGTGGTAGCCAGTGACAGGACAAGGACCAAYAGATATACATTAAAACACAGGAAATTTCATCTCTATATGAAGAACTTCTTTCCTGTGAGGGTGACAGGGCCCTGGAAGAGGCTGCCCAGAGAGGTTGTGGAGTCTCCTTCTCTGGAGATCTTCCAAACCTGCATGGATGTGACCCTGTGCCACGTGCTTTTGGTGTCCCTGTTTGTTGGACTAGATGATTTCTAGAGGTCTCTTCCAACCTCAACCATTCTGTGATCCTGTGATACTCAGGGCTTCATTCAAACTGGTCTTGAAAACCTTTGAGGATAGAAACTGAACAGTCTCTTTGGGAAACCTGCTCCAAAACCTAACCGTATTAAAAATGAAAATGTTTTTTTTTCTTCTACCAATTCAGAACTTTGTTTTGATTTTTTTCCTACATCTATCATTGACATTTTCCTACATCCTGTTTTATCTCTCCTATCATTGAGATCCTGACTCTATCTTCTTGATAACCTCYTGGCAGGCTGCTGTTAGGTCAACCCCAAACCATCTCTTCTCCAGGCTGAACCAGACAAGCTCCCTCTGGTTCTCATAACTCAAGTGATTCAATTCCAGATCATTCTGGTGACCCTTTGCTGAACTCACTCCAGTTTATCAATGACTTTCTAGTGCCAGGGGTTAAAATTGGGCTTTAACAGTGTGGACATGGTGAGAGTCTCCTAGTTGATGTTAGGCCAGCAAACAGACCCYGGTGCAGTCCAGGTTATTGGTACAAGTGCAGTTGATATAATGACATAGACTGTGCAGTGTAGAGTTTATAAGACAACTTGATTACTGTGGTTTCTCAGAAGTCAGATTTTACTGTAAAGATTGGATCTCAGCTTGAATTAGTTCAGCCTGAGACAGTACAGTTATGGACTCCTTCTAAGCAGGATCTATGGCTTTAGAGTAAAACCAAGCTTCCTTCCTTTAAGTAGATGTCAATAACTTTTAGACTTTGAGTACAGGCTCCTTGTAAATAAACTACTCCTTGGCTTGAACCTCACAGACTTGAACTGTGAGGTCTGCATAGATCTGTGCTGTTCAATAAGGCCTGACAAGCTTACACCAGTACTTTCTCTGAAGACTGAAGCTGGACACAAGAGGGGCCACTGCCTCTCCTCTCTGTCGTCTCTTTAGAGATGATACATCAGAGAGAGATTTGAAAAAGGGCTGAGAGAGGAAAAAAAGTTGTTTTCACTGGATCTATGTTTTCATTTGCTTCAYATTTTAGGAGTCATCAGACAAAAGGGCAGGAGAGGAAGCTAAAAATTGTTTTCAAAAGGCAGAGAAAAGAAATGAACAATAACAAAAAAAAAAAAAAAGCTAAAAGGTAATTTTGAAATAAATCCTTAACTTCTAAGTTGGAGAGACAGACCTTGGATATTGTTAATGAACGATTAGCCCTGCCTTAATCACAACATCTCTTTCTTTTGTTCTCACACCCCACTGCTTTTTCTCAGCCGGAGACACTTGGATTTTCAGAAGTGACAGCGCTCCTCATGAGCATAGTTCACGCTGGTTATAATGGACACATCTGTGCTTACAATGTTTGCCCATCATATCCAGTGTTTGCTTTAAGCAGCACGATGAAGAGTATGTGACTGTGTGTGTGCGTGCTTATGTGGGAGCAGCAGTAAGGAAGCAGGGAGAATGCAGAGACTACTTAAAACCCTGCTAAGCTGCTCTGTTTCTCAATTCTGTATTTATTGCAAGTCACTTTGTAGTCAGATGAATGGAATATTTTTTTAAAGGAATTTTACTCCCAATTGTTTTTACTACAACATAAATTTGCTGACTCTTTATTAGACAGTAAGAACTTTGGCAGCCCTTGGTGAGACTTGATCTTCTATTGAAATATGTACACCTTTGCCATGGAAGTAGCTCTTTATGCTAGATGGCAAAACCTTAAAGACAAAAGTTCCCTTTACAGTCATAGTATTGAATTTCTCTGCTCAAGTCTTCTTCCACCTCTGCTTTTTCTATCGGGAGTTCCCCATGGTTGTATCAGTGCTGCTAAATGAAACAGGACATAGACCAGTATCCTTGCATGCAATTACTGTTAAATTACTAACACAGTCTTTGGCATGTTTTGGCCCCTGGGCAATTCCTGGTAAGGCTTGGGGAGCTGCCTAAATAATCTACAYGTGGCTATATTGTTTTGGGGAGGAGACAAGCTTGGTTGTGTGGATATGAATCAGGCTTTTTTGGGGGAAGGTTGCATGAGAGTCTCTTTCTAGGCCTCCAGGTATTTCTCTTCAGTGTAGAACTGRGTCTTTCTACCATAGCAGTCCTACTGATGCTTAGTTGCATTGAGAATAATATCTTGAGAATGAGATCTACATTACCCTTCATAAGTCAAATTGCTTTCGCTCCCTGAAACCAGACAAGAAATAAGCACACAATCTATTCAGGGATTGGCTATGAAAACTTGTTTTTTGATCTCCTCGTTTTTCACTGACATACACAAAAACAGGAATAGGCTTTTTTTCCCCCCCCATTTTACTTAAATTAATTTGTTATTCTCATACTTTGTTCTGAATTTTCAACTCAGAATGCAAATTTCATGCTGATTTTTTACGTTAATCTTATAAATTATGTAAGATGCAAAGCATTAAAGTATTAGGCCTAAAGCAAAATTAGACTTCATTGGTCCTCTTGTGTATTTTCCTACCATGATTCATTCAATCAATTATTATGCTAGCTTTTGTATATTACATCCTAACAATTCCTTTTGAACATTTTCAGAATACATATGCATATATACAAATATCCAAATGGATATTGTGAAGCTAATGACTGTATATATCAAATAATTTCTCTATTGAGTAGATATTCTTGGGTTGCTAATAGGCTGCTTTGAAATAATGAACATTTGAAACACAAACATTGTTTCTTATGTATTTACTTTTCATTTCATTGAGTCAAACAAGAATCATGTGAAGCAACGATACAAATKAATGTTAAAAGGAATCATAATTTACTTTTCTTAGWGATGCTGATAGCTGGAAGACCAATGGTAAATATAATTAAAGTTGCATAACTCTTCCATTCTAGCCTCTTTTTAATTCTCCCATAGTTTTCTTAATTGATCACTATTCATTTCCAGAGTTCATATTCATAGTTTGTCCCTGAAAGAGATTTTTGGCAAAAAAATCTATGTAAAAATGTTCCAGTAATTCTTGAGAATGAAAAAAGGACTACAAAACAAAACAAAACTCAAAACAATCCCACAAAACCATTATTTTTCCATAAAAAGAATAACTAAAAAAATCTGTCTTTTATGCACAGTTTTCATTAAAATAGCTTCAGGAGAGGATGAAGAGCACTTTGTTTGTATAAATGGCAAAATGTCAGTAAGAAAACTAGGATTGTGGTCATTTTCACAAGCAGGTCCATCTGGCCATGGAAAGATCTTCTTTTGAGAGGAAGTAGTTTCATTAATACTGGATATGTTTTGAGCAAAAGGTGAACTTTTGGAAACTGAGTTATGTTCTACAGTATATTTCTTGTTTGTAGCTGTGAACTGTCACGCAGTAAGTAGGTATTTCTCTACAGTGAGTCAGAAACGTTTTGGAAATATGTGTGGGTTTAAACAAAAGTTTTGTCTTCACAAAGTTTATATGATAAGCAAGACTTTGACACTCATGGTATCCAACTTTACTAAAACTCATCCCTAACAAGAATCATGCTGCAGAGATAACACAGCAAGGCACAAGCAATCCAGAAGGTTCCAAGAGAGCACTAAGGATAACATTCTGACATAGGATGCAATGAGAAGTATGTTGGTGAACTTGTACAAACAAAGAAGAGCTATCTGAACATATAAAGGCTGGAGCAGCCTTGACTACAGTGATCATGACATAGTTTAGTTCAAGATCCTCTGAAGAGGAAGCAGGAAAAAAAAGCAGGATCACAACCCTGGCTTTCAAGAAGAGTTAAGTTTGACCTCTTCAGTGACCATCTTGAAAGTATCCCATGGGCCTTAGAAGGAAGAAAGGTCCAAGAGAAATGATTGATAATCACAGAATCACAGAATATTTAAGGTTGGAAGGGACCTCTAGAGATCATCTAGTCCAACCTTCCTGCTCAAGCAGGCACACCCAGAGCATGTGGCACAGGGTGGCATCCAGGTGGGTTTTGAAGACCTCCAGAGTAGGAGACTCCACAACCTCCCTAGGCAGCCTGTTCCACTGCTCTGTCACCCTAACAGTAAAGAAGTTGCTCCTCACCTGGAGACGGAAGTTCTTGTGCTTCAGCTTGTGGCCATTACCCCTCGTCCTATCGCTGGCCACCAGTGAGAACAGCTTGTCCCCTTCCTCCCTGCATTCTCCCTTCCTGAACTTATACATATTAATCATATCCCCTCTGAGCCTTCTCTTCTCCAGAGAAAACAGGCCCAGCTCACTCAGCCTCTCTTCATATGAGAGATGTTCCATTCCCTTAATCATCCTGATTGCCCTTCTCTGGACCCTCTCCAGAAGCTCCACGTCCCTCTTATACTGGGGAGCCCAGAACTGGACACAGTACTCCAGGTGCGGCCTCACCAGAGCTGAGGAGAGGGGCAGAATCACCTCCCTTGACCTGCTGGCAACACTCCTCCTGATGMAGGCCAGGATCCCATTGGCCTTCTTGGCCACGAGGGCACACTGCTCACTCATGGTCAAGGGCACACTCATGACTCATAGTGTCAACCAGGACTCCCAGGTCCCTCTCCGTGGAGGTGCTTTCCAGCAGGTCGAGCCCTAGTCTGTACTGATGCCTGGGATTATTCCTCCCCAGGTGCAGGACCCTGCACTTGTCCTTATTGAACCTCATGAGGTTCCTCTCTGCCCAACTCTCCAGCCTGTCCASGTCCCTCTGGATGGCAGCACAGCCCTTTGGAGTGTCGGCCACTCCACCCAGCTTGGTGTCATCTGCAAACTTGCTCAGGGTGCATTCCGTGCCCTCGTCCAGGTCATTGATAAACAAGTTGAACAGCMCTGGGCCCAGCAGTGACCCCTGGGGGACACCACTGGCCACAGGCCTCCAACTGGACTCGGCCCTATTTATCACCATCCTAATAATCAAGGATCACTGCCTTCAAACTGAAGAGTGGTACATCTCAATGAGCAAGAACTCAAGCAATGGTAGCAGGAGACTTGCATGGATTAACAAGATGCTCCTGGTGAAATTCAAACAGAAGAAAGAATTATACAGAAGGCAGAAGTGGGGACAGGTCACTTGAGAGGATAATAGGAACCCTGTTAAAATATGCAGGGATGCAATGAGGAAGGCCAAGGCTCATAGGAGTCAAATCTGGCAAGTACACCAAGAAGGATTTCTGTAAATGCAACATCAAAAGGAAGAGTAGAAGAAATATAGCAACACTGTTAAATATGGATGGGGCCCTGGTGACAGACAATAAGAAAAGGCAGAGATAATCAATGCCTTCGGTGTATTGATTGAGTGTTGCCAGTAGGTCAAGGGAGGTGGTCCTTCTCCTCTATACATCTGGAGTGTCCAGTTCTGAGCTCCCCATTGCCCTTGAGATGAGGAGCTACTAGAGTGAGACCAGAAAAGGGCTACTAAGATGATTACAGGACTGGAGCAACTCTCCTAAGGCTAAAAGTGAGCTGTGACTGGTTACCCTGGATARGGCTGGGGGGATGTGTTTTTTATCAGTGAGTAAAAGTATCAGCAGGGAAGGTGTAAAGAGGCTGGGACTAGACTCTTCTCAGTGGTCCATAGCTATAAGAGAAGAGGCAATGGCCACAAGCCGAAACACGGGAAGTTCCACCTGAACATGACAAAAATGTTCTTTACAGTGAGAGTGACTGAGCACTGGCACAGGCTCTCCAGAGAGGCTGTGAATTCTTTGTTCTAGTAGATACTCAAAAGCTATTAAGACATGGTCCTGAGCAGTGCTCTCTACGTGAGCCTGCTTAAACAGGTGAGTTGGATTAGATGATCTTTAAAGGCTCCAGATCTCAAACGTCTTATGATTCTGTGATTTTTTATTTTTTACAAATTTATGTTAGTATTTTGTAATTTTAGCTTGCTACATATCTTATTCTAAAATACTACTTTTGATACAAGATCTATCTGAAATCTCGGCTTTCATTCAGCTGACAGTTCATTATGTAAGATTATAATGCATTTTATTTACCCACCACCCAACGAATTTTCCACTACTGCTACTTTTTTTTTTTTTTTTTTTTTTTTTTTTTTTTTTTTTTTTTTTTTTTTCTGCTTTATTCAACATCTGGACATTTATTGACATCTGGGTTGGATTTAACTGAATATATAATTACATATACAGTGTAAATAAGCAGATCCCTCTTCTGAAACGAAAGTAACCAAGCAAGCCTAATGGTTTGATCTTGCCCCAGATATGCTCTTAGCATAATTTATCCTAGAAAAGTTATTTCTATTTTTTTTGGTAAATTATTCAGCAAAATTTTAGTGAATGTCAGAAGGAAAAAGGCAGAGCTAATCCTTAAGGTATATTGCGGGTTTTACGAATCACGTGTCAGTTAAAGACTAGTACTCTAATGATGCGGAGATTTGTCTTGAAGCACAGTTGGAACAGAGCCTCAGAGAAGCCCGTCACTGCTGTAAATTCTGATCTATCAAAATTATTGAGGATGAAATTCTTTAGCCTTGACTTTAATCATTCCGAATGTAGGCATCTTATTTAAACTGATTACTGAGGTTCATCCTGTAGTCAGTAGAGAAGGACCAGTCATCTTGGAGGGTGATTTATCCTGCATCTCGATGACTATGTGATGGGGCAAACTGTCCTCTGAAGGAGCTTTTCTCATTCCATCAAGTTTGGAGAGACTGTTAAGAGGCACCTACCTCTTAAATCACTAAAGGCAAGTGAGACAAATTCTGGCCAAATTTCACTGTCACTAGTAGTATTCAGACAGGACCCAACAAATCTGTTCCTCAAATTCAATAGTTTATTAAATGTTTTCTTTTTAATGACCATGAAAGGAAGGCCAGGCTATGCCTTTACTGGGAGTATTCCTGGGCTGGGAGAAATGAAATGAGAAGAAGTTGTATATTTTTATCATCCCAAGAGCAGGTTCTGTCAATATTGAGTCTCCAAGAAACTTTCTTCACATTCCTATCTCRTTCCAGGTGGAACCTGCTCTTGAAGTCTGAGATGTCCTGCTAGTGCTATTTATTTCATAGCTAGAAATGGTTGGCACAGCCTTGCTCTGTGCTGAGTGGGAGTAAAAGCCATCACTTTTAAATACCTCTGATTTACTCTTTGTTATAAAAGAGGGGTCATTTCATGATATTTACAACTTCTGGGCTATTATCATTTTAAAATCTGTTAGCTTTGGTCTTTGTCACACATTCACTCCCTCAGTCAGTGTTTGATCAGTTCAGAACTATGTTTTGGCTTCTAACCCTGATGTTATTATTTTCAGCTGGTGTAAATGTGCATTGCTGTCTCTCTTCAATCCAGCCCAGGATCTGTTCCTTACAGATCCGGATTTTTTTAAACTGTAACTCTTCATAAATTAACTTCCACTTTCTTTTAGAAATTATACATGGAAACACAGAGAATTCTAAACTGATAAACACACACACACAAAATGAAGGTGTGAAAAAGAGACCATTTCATAGCTCTGAAACCAGTGACCACAGTATTTTATACCAGACCACCCCACAACAAGTAAGAAATTAGAAATGTTGGGGGCTGTTGAACACTAAATTTTCACAGCAGATCAGCACAAAGTTATTTAGCACAGATGTTTCTGTAATTGTGATACACTGGGAAAATTCTCAGTATTCAAACTTCAATGGCTCCCAGACTCACACTTCCACCTGTGTGTTGTGGTGGTCTACTCTTAATACATTGGTCCATAATGTGAAACATGTGGCAACATGTGTCTGGCTCAAAAACTGGTTTAAACCTCTCCCCCCTCCCTCCTAGTTGTGTTCTCACATCTTTGGAATTGTTTCTTCATTTCTATTTTTTATGTTTAAAGAATTTACAAACCRGGAGAAAATAAAGACACTGTGAGGCTTGTGGGCCCGGAGAGGTGGGAGGGAGTTAAGCTCAGGTACTTCCAGCTTAGTAGTGATGGTACGCTGTCAGCTGCTCTGTGCAGAGCATCCAGTGGGSTATGAAAAATGAACATAGTGGTGCTTGTTACAGATGGTTGAGCAGCTAAGCTACTTGTAGGAAAAAAAATACTTGAATGCATTGCTTCCTTTTTTTTTTCCACCTAAGATGATATTTTTAATGAAAAATTTCTCATTACTGATTTTTTTTTTTTCACAGTAGTACACTTCAATCCATTTAGTTTTCTTGTGAAATATTTATTTGGGCCACTAGCTTTCTCATAATGCTTTGCTTAATGCTCATTAGTTCTTTACTTTCAGAGATTTGCTACCGAACTCATGACTGTGTGTTTGTGTGCATCTGTGAGAACAAATGATTCTCAACCTCATAAAGCAGAAAATATGAACAAATATTTTACTAACACTTTTATAAATATATAGCTGCCTGAGGGTTTCTGAAATGTGTCCATACAATTTATTAAAACGGAGATGTCTGTAAAAATATTGGTAGTTAACTAAAAGGGCATAACTTACATGAATTCAGCCAACATTCCATCAACAAAAAAGAAAAAAAAAGAAAAGAAAAAAGAATTAAATACTTCTTTCACCTCAAACTCCTGGTTAAAGAAATACAAGTAAATTGTATATTCCTTAAGTACATRTGTATAATCTCACATACTTCTGGTTATAGTGTGTTCAAGTACCTCAAAATCTATAATGTTCACAGCTAGAGCTTGGAAATTTTCCCACAGAAATGTTTTTCATGTGGAAAATTGCTGATTCACCAAAATCAACATGTTCTACAGAAGGACATGACTTTTAGTAACATTATTTTTAAAGGAAAAATGCATAATTATTCAGATAAGATCTAAACTATTCATTTTGCTGCTTTCTAAATAAAACCATTTGTTTTTAAATGCCATTTTGTATTATAGACTTTTCTTAAATTACCTGGCCAACATTATTTACAATATTCATGTTATTGACACTTGAGGAATAGTGGAGTTAGGAATGCAAGCAGTTTTTCTGCACTATTCTTAAAATAGCAAAGCTATTTATTACTAAAATTATCTTGGTTTTATCATATAAAAATCTTTTATATTTATAGAATTCATTTCAGCGTAAGTATTTTTATGTAGATTAAACTTTGTGCAACTTAGAGACAGACAGTTTTGTTGTCTTAATATAATGCAGTTTGAGTTTACGTATCAGTCAGTTAGAAGTTGTGTCACTTGTGTTGTCAGCTTGGGTTGTCTAGAAAAGTCTTTGTGCATATAAAGATTAAAAAGCAGACTTTAAAGAGTATCGGTTCCCAAAAAATCTTTTAGACTTTGGGACTTTTTCTTCAGGAATTATGAAAACTGAGATGAACCAAATATTGAAATGAATCTCCCCAAAATTAATCCTCCAGTAAAATCACTGTAAAAAATCTGTACTGAGATACAGATGGAAACTGTATCATGTCAGTTCCTTAGAGGCAAGAGTGCCAATCTGAATGCCTCCCACAGTCCACCAAAAATCCATTGGTGTTTTCGGCAGCCCTTCTGGTCCTCTCCAATCCGACCTTGGGCTAACACCTCGCCATAGGGTCACCAAACAACAGATTGATCACCCTGAACACATGAGTTTCCCAAAGGTTACACAAATAACCTCTAGTCCTAGTAACTATAGAAAATGTCTGTTTTTTTTTTTAAAGTAAATGACTGACTCAGAGATTGAGAACAGAAAAGTGAGCAAATCTACTCAGTAAACTCCCCTTAATAAATAATGTTTTTCTCTAAACAGCAGGCATTGCAGATAACAAGCAAATGGAGATAGACATGAATATACTCTATTCCTAGGTGTAAAAAATATTCTTTTTTCTTCATTCAAATTAGAGCTGCTTCATATTAACACTGTATTCTGCAAATGACATTCTTATACTTGAGTTATTCTAGTGTTGATACATCTGAATCATGGCTTAAGGAATGGCCTTGTCTGTACTATAAAACAGAACAAAATGTTCTTTAACTCAAGAAGGGGAAGATTAAAATTGGTTAAATTCAAAATAATTTATATGACTATTTTCTAAGACTACCCCCTTTTTACTGAAGTTCAGTTTTAAATTGTTCAGCACATCAGAGTTTTGACTAGTTTTGCAAGTTTTCATACAAGATATGACCTGTAAGTTTTTTTACAAAGACAGATTTTTTTAAATCAAAATGCAAGCTTTCCAAAAATAATGATCTTAAATATTTTAATTCAGGGAAAAAGAAAAAAAAAACATTATTTTTCATGAAATTAGTTATTTTGATTAAAAAAAAAATGAACACTGAAATTCAAAACATTCTGGTAAGAATTTCACTTTTGGAGATTGCTAATGTTAATCTTCCAGAAAATTGAAAATGCACTTCTAATTGAAAAAATAGAACTCACTCATATATTTCTGACATACTGTATATCTTTGAAAAAGTATTTCAGATGATCTTACTATTTTTTTTGTCTTTTTTTTTTCTACGTTTTAGTAATAGTAAATGAAAGGTTGGTGTCAAGAGTTATCTCTTCTTAGCATAGTGGATCTACGCAGTGTCCATGTACCTTAACTTAAAGAACTGTGTTCTTCATTTTGCTAAGTTACCAGATCTAAAGCCTGTGCCACACTATACACGAGACCATCACAGATGTTAAAACCTTCTGGAATGGCCACCTGCTTGTAAAAACTGACGACAGTAGTATAAAATGTTGCTGTCCCGTAGCTGGTATTACTGCTCTGTTGGAAATTTACTTCAACACAAGTATAGACAGTGTAGTTTGGCCGTTTTAAAGAGTGTGTATTGTAAGTGCTTTAATTATCTATGTTAGAAGATTCTGATGATAACCTTGGAGAAGCTCTTGTTTATGCTAAGGACTGAATATACCCAGTATCAACAACACAAAGGGCAAGTACAAGGATGACATATCTTTGTGCTATTTCCTCTAGTGGTACACTCCAAGATATGTTATACTTGCTCAGGCTTATATCTTCTCTTTTGATRGAAAGAAGAGATACATTATTCTAAGTTTGTAATAATTAAAGATGTACTTCCTATTTGAGTATTTTTCCTCTGCAAAGGTTGTCTTTCACTACCAGACATGAAGAACTAATATAACATGATGAATTAACCCTTAAGCATTCAAGACAATGACTTGTTTTTACTTCATGGTTTACAGACAAAAATTGATACAAAATTCATGTTTCTCTGTGACCTTTAACAAGTATTACATCTATTTTAGAAGACACAATACTTATAAAAGCACTAATAAGTCCTATTTAAAAGGAGAGACATTAACTCTCTAATTTCTGTGAAATGATATTTCTTACAAAAAGCAATGGATCTATTGCAACACTCAAGTACTTAGGCTGGAATTCATATGCTTAACTTTGGCATTTAGATTCTTCGCAATGTCTTGAAAGCTCTTGGAAGCTTTCAATAAATAATTTAGAAGAAAATACTTTGCTTTAACGGTGTTTGTATTTTTGATGTAAATTGGAATGGAACCTGGTAACCTATGGAAGACACTTGTGGTTCTGGTATTTTCATCAAGAGGTTTGGTCCCTCTTGCTAAGGGGATATATCCAGGGATAGACAAAGGCATTAGCAAACTTTTTGTTGGAGATGAGTTGTGCCACACTGATCACTCAGACTTTATGGAAAAAGGGCAATAAAAACATGATACATTAAGAGTGAGGGAAAATAACATCAAAATCTTCCTTTGAGGATAACTTTTATATCAGTTTATGTGCAGCTGAGAACAAGGAGGAAGAAGCAGAGCTGGGTAGACAGCTGGGTTAACAGTAGGTAAGCACTTGCAGCCCAGGGACATTTGTGAAAATAACAATATTTTTTATTTGCAGAATCCTCATTTAGGCAGCCAAACCTTTCAAGCAAGTGTGATTCCTGCAGAGTGAACTCTTTTCACTGCATGAACTCATGAGTCTGCATATCAAATATCTTTTACATTGTTCGTGTATGTCACTAACTTTTCTGTCTACTTTTCTGAACTTTTGTGAGCTATATATTTATTTTAATGATCATTGACAGGTGTTGTGTATTCAATATGGATGGATTCAATATGGATTCCACCATTTGTGGAGCTAGATCAAGAAAAAAAATTAATTTCAACTAGAGGTTTTGAAACCTTCAGAAATAACAAGCTAGGGCCAAACCCATTGGCTTTATGTTGTCTCTACTTACTACAACTCCTGCAGCTTGGCTACATTTAAGTGGCTCCTTCAGCCCTTGTAAAAGCACCAGTCACCTCGGACCTGACCTGCAGCAGCTCTTCCTGCTGCCAACTTGCAGCAAAATTTATTGTGCTGTTCTACCAGATGACACGAAACAATGCCAGCAATTTCTCCAGTGCTATCTATATGTGATCAAACAGCACTAAATTGCACACACACCGAACAAAGATACACTGGTTTCTCTTGCATATTTTTAACCTATAAAATCCACTGGAAGCATACTTGTTTGACAAGAAGCAAATAACAGATCTTTAATCCGGAAACTTGTCAAAAAGAGTACTTGACAAGCTACCCTTCAAAAATGCTGTGAAAGGAATCTTATTTTATACTGCAGAACTCTGGAGTATCACTTGATTCAGAGGTCAGCCCCCTGAAGTTATTTACTGTTCAGAAAGTGTTTTTAATCAATTTGAAAAAATATGGCTTCTCTCCAACTATGCCTCCCTTCTCCACAAGCATGAGTCGTCAGGATTAAAGAAGTTTAAACAACAACAATCCAAGCCTTRTGTTTGGATCTAGTGTCACCTTGCACTCCTGTAAGAAAATGATTTTTTTAACTACAATGCACTTAAAAATAGAAAAAAAMCTGTCTATTCTGCAATATGTAGTGGTATAGCAAAGAATTCTCCAACTCCTTTGTTTCACAATGCTCTTTATGCCTAAAATCTCTGATCACTCACTGCTTAAACAGAAGAGCATGTCAACATTAGCCGTGGAGTGTGTTGCAGATACGCCTGTGCTGGTGGAAATGGAAGTCAGTAAAATCTCGCTGTGCAAGGCAGGATCCTGCTGATATATTGACAGGAATCCAAAAGGAGGACAGCCGTGTTCATGCCTTGCTGTGACCAAGCCTCTTTGAAGTTCTTTGAGAACTTTTTCTCTTGGTATAACTCTGTATAAATGCAGGGATCTGCTCTGAAAAACAGCAGGGCTGTTGCTACATTGCACTCCCCCACATCCCCACCAATGTGTAACAGAGCCCAATGATGCCTCTTTGCATCTTCAATAAACTGTCATCTAGTCCACTTCTTTGGTTGTTATTATTGCAGTTCCTGATTTTTTTTTTTTAATAATTTTAATTTCTTATTAGGCAAGCAATATTCTTGCCCCATTTTAGAAGTGAGGAATTTAGGCACAAAAAATTTAACTGACTTACCCATGGTCATGGATGTATTCACTTACTTAGGTAACCTGAAACATTTCCCTTTAACGCTCTGAATTTTCCATTTCCTTTCAGGGAGATAGAGAACATCAGTTCCTAAATCCCTTGAGTAGTGTCTCAGATTATTTGCAGCATTAGATGCAAAAACATTAGATGCTGCAACTGCCTTGTCCCCATCTTTGGTTTAACATGTTCTGTCTTTCCTACCTGCCAGGTAGTAAGACCTCTCAGCTTACAGAGCAAATCTTGACTTGTTCAAAACATGAGTAACCCTTGCATTGTTCTGCTGAACTCTCTGGAAGAAGTTCCATCTAGTATTTTAAAAATATCTTACTAGGTGACACAGACTTAGCACATACTACTCAGCTGTCGAACGAATTTTCATGTCTTGGATAACATTTTCATGCCTGTGTATACAGCATATCCTGGAGGACTGGAAGAARGCCAACGTCACTGCAGTCTTTAAAAAGGGCAAGAGGGAGTAGCCGGGAAGCTAYGGGCCGGTCAGCCTCACCTCTGTCTCTGGACCTGGACCTCTGTCTCTGTCCCTGGAAAGGTGATGGAGCAGCTCATCCTAGAAGGCATCTCTAGGCATGTCAAGGAAAAGAAGGTGATGAGGAGTAGTCAGCATGGATTCACCAAGGGGAAGTCATGTCTGATGAACCTGATAGACTTCTATGATGGGATGACTGGCCGGATGGATGAGGGGAGARCCGTGGATGTTGTCTGCCTTGACTTCAGCAACGCTTTCAACACTATCTCCTRTAATATCCTCATAGGAAAGCTTCAGAAGTGTGGATTGCACAGATGGAATGTCAGGTGGATTAAAAACCGGCTGGGTGGCCAATCCCAGAGGATGGTGATAAATGGGATTGAGTCCAGTTGGAGGCCTGTGACCAGTGGTGTCCCCCAGGGGTCAGTGCTGGGCCCAGTGCCATTCAACTTGTTCATGAAGGACTTGGAGGAGGGCACAGAGTGTACCCTGAGCAGGTTTGCAGACRACACCAAGCTGGGCGGAGTGGCCAACACTCCAAAGGGCTGTGCTGCCKTTCAGAGGAACCTGGACAGGCTGGAGAGTTGGGCAGAGAGGTTCAACAAGGATAAGTGCGGGGTCCTGCACCCGGGGAGGAATAATMCCAGGAGTCAGTACAGATTAGGGATTGACCTGTGRAGAGCGGGTCTGAGCGGCASAGACCTGGGAGTCCTGGTTGACATCAAGTTAACAATGAATSAGCAGTGCCATCATGGCCAAGCAGGCAATGGGATCCAGATTGCAGCTGCCAATACAGGGGGGATGTACAGCTTCAAGAGAGGGTCAAGCAGAGAGCAACAAAGATGATTAAGGGATTGGAGCATCTATCATATGAGGGCTTGTTCAGCCTGGAGAAGAGAAGGTTGAGACGGGATCTGATCAATATGTATAAATACCTGAAGGGTGAATGTAGGTAGGAAGAGGCCTAACTCTTCTCGGTGGTGGCCAGTGATAGGTCAAGTGGCAATGGGTCTAAATTGAATCTTAGGAAGTCCCATCTCCATGTGAGGAAGAACTTCTTCACTGTGAGGGTGACAGAGGCCTGGAAGAGACTGCCCAGGGAGGCTGTGGAGTCTTCTCTGGAGGTCCTCACAACCCGCCTGGATGGCACCCTGTGCCACATGTGCTAGGTGTCCCTGCTGGAGCAATGAGGTTGGACTAGATGATCTCTAGAGGTCCCTTCCAACCTTAACCCTTCTGTGAGTTCTGGATTCTGTGATAATCCATGTTTCTGATAGTGAAAAAAAAATCTAAAATGAAAAGATTAATAGGAATTTCAGGCCTGCTTCTTAATGTCAATGGGAGTTTGCATGTGTAGAGAACTCCATCATTGTCTAAGCCAATGGGAATTTGGCCTTTGGCTTCCGTGTAACCAGGGTTTCACCAACAGACTTTCTATGCCTGTTCTCATTTTTCACAAGTGCGCATTGCTTATTTTTATTTTGGTGCTATGAAGTATACACTAAAGCTAATAGGAAATCACAATGCAATGATTTAGACATATTGCTCTATTTTCATAATTTGGTCTTCTATGTTTATTTTGGGCTAAGGTCTCT
>NW_020455632.1:4345470-4383344 GCF_003342845.1 Nothoprocta perdicaria
TTTTTTTTCTTTTCCCTTTCCGTAATAGCTTTAGCTACTTCTGTAAAGTTTTATAAATTTACCTTCTTTCAGTAAAATATTTGGAAACAACCATCCTTTTATAATTAAAGTTTTACTTACTTCTTCCCCACAAACATGTTGGCAGCTAAATAAAAGCTGAACTATCAAATAGTATTTATTTAAATGTGATTTTTTGTAGTTATTTAAGAGATGTTATTGCATTAGGGCTATTTAAACCTATCTGCATTGAAAAGAATGTTATATTTATAGAAATTCATCAAAGCTGTATAGTTCATAATATTATACTAATATAATAATATTTTTGTTTGGTTTTAATATTTCGGGATTTTTTATGGGAAAGAAGTAGACATCTGCATGGAAACAATCCCAACATCTTTATTAATATTTTAGCAGTAGAAAGTCTGACTTTCTGAGTAAAGTAACTCAATAGAATATGTTCTTCTATGATTATGCCTTTAATATTGTACAAGCTTATTCTTCTCTCTTCATCTCTTTGACATTCTGCAACACACTGTGGGCAAAAACATCCTTATAAGCTGGATGGTTAGGACTGGAATTCAGTTCTTGCCCAGCCAAGGCAGAAAAAGCAACTCTCTTGCTCCCTTGTAAGGAGTATTCATATCTATTTGCTGTCTGAGTTGAGAGAGAGCACCAAATGCAGTGTTAATCCTGCTCTGTGTAGGTGGGATCACTCAGAGCATTGGATCTGTTCCCCACGCAGCACCAGCCAACATGAGCTGGCACACAGGAGTGGAAATAACTCGTGCCAGGYGCAGGACTAGTGTAGATTAGCATGAGGGGACCTGGGACTACATTACAGCTGAATCACAGTCTAGCACTCTGCCCCTCGGGCAACATTAACTATACCCAGTGCTTGTGGCAAAGCCATAGCTCATTGCTAAATTAGTTGATGGTGCTCACTGCAGGTCTTCAGGACGTGTCATATAACTGGCTTTCACTGGCCAGCATGAATTAAAAAAAAAAAAAAAAAAAAATTGCTATTTGCAGATTAGGTAGTTGAAGTTCTTTGTTAATGGTTGCTATGAAAAACTGCTGCAATACGATCTTTCACTGATGCAATATGCAATATAGCCTAATGAAGAAAGAAAGGTGATTTTGCTTGTATTACTAAAGCTTTGTTGAAGAGCTCCTAAGGAAAAAGGAGTTGACAAAAGAAGTAGGAGGATCCAAGGAATTGTAGTGCCTTTTTTTTTTTTTTTTTTTTTGGCCTGGCTTTTATAGCAATTGTGCTGTTAGTGTCTTGGCAAATGCTTGTTTGTCTCCATGAGAAGGAAGATGGATGTGTGAAGAGTCACCCAAGTTCCATGGAGAAACTGAGCAAGACAGATTAGTCCCACCTCAGCCTGACACCTGGGGCACATCCTTATCTAAGGGGGTAAATGGATCAGAATGTTACTGCCCGTTTATTTATTCTCCTTCTGTTTGGAGACTTTCCCTGATTAATTACTCTCTAGTAATTGCTGCTGTTAACTAATGTCAAACCTAATTAACCTGGAGTCTCTTCAACCAGTACCTCCACCATTCCTTTGCAAAGACGAGAAGGTCATCAGCAAGGAGGTTCTGAGGATGACCACATTTTACCCATTCGTTTATTTGCTTTGGGCCTTGTTTGCTATTCCTGCTGCAATGCCTGGCGACAGCTTTCTAGAATTCCCATCAAGTCTAATTGGCCTGCTGAAGCAGCAGTGAACACAAGATTTAAGAAATGTTTTCTTTAAAAACTTCTGGTCCTACAGACACTTTGAGATCAAGTTTCACTCTGCTGAAATCACACACAATTCCCTGTGATTTTCATGAGAAATACTGTAAGAAAGTATTAAAAGAGAAACATGTCTCAGTGGTTTGGAGTGACTGATGGCCGGGGGTTGAAGAGTGGGTGGTGGTAACATAGCAAGGCATCTACAGAATCTTTAGAGGTTGCCAAAATTAACACATACAAGGTATTCAGTATCAAAGTTTTCAATATTTGGCTCCATAAACACAATACCGGTTGCAAAAACAAAGCTAAGGATTTCATGCTGATTACTTAAATAAAAACTGTTTAATTATGAACATTTGGGAAATGAAGTTATGAAGAACTGACCGATATTACTATGGCTTCCTAGTGTTCATACCAGACTGTGAACACTGTGCCAGCATCTTGCTGCTTAGCATGCATTAGATTTAGCTCTGGTAAACAGTTCTAAGGCTTAATGTGGCTTAGACAGATAGTTCAATGCAGAAGGAGGTACAAGCCTTTATTAAGGCCTGTCACTCTTRGATTTAATCATTTGAACAAAATGTAGTCCAATATAAGTTGCCAGCATCATCTCTAGAGGTGCTAATCAAGCAGGTAAAGTTCCTATCTCCTTAACTTGTTTTTATCTGCTTTTGGGCATTTTCATACAATAAAAAAAGAGTTATTTTAGAAATAAATCATGTTAGTATACAAGAAATGCTGCATGAGAGTTCATACTGGTCACAAAGCACAACTTTGTTTTCTTGACTCCTGACAAGAGCTCTGTACTTTTAAAAGATTTTTCTTATTTTTATTAATATTTTATCATTGATAGGATAAGGGCACTTTGGTTTAGATTAACTAGCATGTCTGGCATCCCCAAACAATTCCCCAGCAAGAACCATGCTTCCCTCCTAGTAAGTGGTTTGACTGCAGCCACTCTGATTTAAAACTTACAGATTTCTATGATATGGATGTAGGGTTTTTTCCTTACACTCAGCCACATGCATAAAGAGTCCTCTCTTGTCTTGGATAGGTCATTTTGCATTCCCTCTTTTTGCTCTCAAAATCACAATATCAGTCACTTAAGAATATATCAATCATTTTTAAACTAGCAACATTGGAATTGTGTTCCGCTTTGATTTTCCTGTAAAAGCAGAAGGGAAGAAGTTACAAAATTGAAGGGAAAAACATTCCTAACATTTCTTGCCGACAAGAAAAAAACAATGTCAACAATGATGACAACAAATCTTCTCAAAATAATCCTAGAACACTTTAGGTTTCCTATGAACAACAAAAGGAATGAGCACTGCTGCTAGAATCTGAAACAAGAGAGGAATACTCGTAACTATATATAATGTGTATATATACATGTATATTGTTATAATTTTCAGCAATTGTATACAATTTTATTAATGCAGTGAAAAATGCAGGTGAAAACATTCATTCTTTCATTTAGATGATCTCAAGGCTTTAAACATATTACATTTCTTGAAAAATGCATAGCTTTCTAATATTGCATAACTTTGTTCTATTATTCACCTCTCTTCCCGGTGGAGAAAACAGAACTTACAGGTGCTAACATGCTAACATGAACCTGTTGAAAAAAATAGTATCTATATTCTAGCACTAAAGCAGTCAAATTTTTCCCCTGAAGTAGGAAAAAAAAAAAAAAACAAACTAAAAGAGGAAATACGAGAGGTATTTAGCCAGGTATTATCTGAATCTCAGTTTCTGGAGCTCTGAAACTGTCCCTATAACAGTTAAAGGGTACCTGGAAACATTCCCAGGCACTGAAACTCAACCCTGTTCTGTTAAATTGTTAGCATAGTCCCTGGCATGACTTTGACCCACTCCAATGAGCATCTAGGCATTCCCAGACGATACGCAGGAGTTAATATGGGTGGGGGTCATTCCCAGAAGGAAGTCTGGATAGAGTTACTGTTGAAGGCCAGGACCTTAATTTTACAGATGTGGCAAACTGTGGTGCTTGACCAGCATAGAGGGCTTGGCACTGTTTAGTTTACAAGTACAGATGTTACCTGAAACTTTCAAGATCTTTCCACACATAGAAGCAATTCCGTTATAGATTAGAATCTGGTTTTGTAGAAAGATTTTAAGCTAGTCTATTGTAAGTACTTATATGAATACTATTCTTAACGTGTTTTAATCTCTAATCATCCTTTCTGGGGCATCTTCATTTTTCAGCTTTTAACTGACTACACAAGATGTATAAAGGTCTGTGCTAGGCAAATATCTTTACACACACACACACACACACACACACACACACACACACACACACACACACACACACACTCACACACTTTTTCTTTTGACTCTACCTACATTTTATGTGACAAAATAACATGAGTGAGGACCATGCCTGGATCCTTTGAAGTCAAAGTAAGTCTAAAATTTAAGAGGCCTAAAATATATTAAGGAAACACATTTAAGGAATGATCAGAGCATTTCCCAGCTCTGTTTCAACTCTTCAGTAATAATGTGCAGATGAAAATCATCATGACTATGATTTAGCTATAGGCATCAGTACAGAGTCTAAGTACTCAGACTTTACACAGACATACCTGAGAACAGAAATATTCACTAGTATTTCTATTTTTCCTTCTATTTCTATAAATGTTTAGACTCTTATCTATATTTAAATGTGACAACAGTGAGATTCAGGGATAGGCTTTTTTTTTGCCTCACCTTTGTCTGTAGATGCAGTTATACTGGCAAATCTTACATTTTTCTTTAAGAGCTTAATCTGAGCAAGGAAACTTGTCAAAGCTGTTACAGAACACCTATTCTTAAGAAGGCTTGCTATTGAATTTCTACCAGTTAGTCTATACCGGGAAAACTTGCTATATATAGACAAGAGTTACTGCTCATACATGCAGAGTAAAGAGAAAATCGCCTTGTAAAAATCAACAGCCTCAAAGAGTATGTGAGGGGATTTGCCAGAATAGTTCATCATTAATACTTCTGAACAATGAGTTTTATTGTAATGAAGACAGAGTATAGGCAAAACCTTCTTAAGAGTCTTTGTCTGTATTTCCTAGGTGCTGCAGGAAGCTGCCTTTGTGCAAAGCAAGTTATGTTGTGGCTATCCATCCCAGACAAATGTTCCTTTTTTTTATTATTATTATTTTCAGGAAAAAGTATGTGCATTTCTACCTCACATGACAAATCCATCTCCACAAATTCTACTGGTCGGTTTAGATCTTCAGAAGATCTTTCATCGCTGGAGAGGAAGGCATGTTAAGGCGAGTATATGTGGCACAGGTTTCCTACTCTTGGGTGAAACACTTACCTAATTGCATTCATTTAGCTACTGTAGCTAGAAATACCTACTGTAAAGTGCATTTTTTGTTACTCCCAAGACATATTAACTGACATGTATAGAAAAATGTAACCCAAGAAATAGCAGCTATGACACAGGTCTCTCCAGRGAGGTTCAAATACATTCCAGAACACCAGCGATATGAAAGGGAACAAAAATATAAGTGGAAAGTGGAAACAATAAATATATTAATAAAAGCGATTCAGCTACAAAAATGCAGTGAATTCAAAGCCTGGCAGATTTGTGAGCACTAACTTTACATGTTTCTCCAGCTTGGGACAGATGCAGAGTCAAGCAGAGCTCCTGGTGCTCCCTGAATAATTAAATCCTGCACATTGTTATTTATTAATTCACTGAATTTCTGACTTGTATCTTAAAAGTAAGATGGAGATAATATTTAGGATTTGTTTAGTTTTCAGGCCTAAAATAAAGAAAGAAATCAAATTTGATACTTGGCAGTAGTTTTACCTGCTTAGTCCACAAAACAGATTGTAGTGCAGAGATCCATGAATTAATTACTATATAACCAGTATAACCATATTGTCACAATGCCATGCCTTGCCTAATTATTGCTCTTGAGAACCTAAGATTCTGGATTGGCTACTGAGCCATGGCTGGACTACATCTTGGATCAATAATAAGACTGAAATGGCAAATGGATCCAACACCTTATTTAATGCTRTCTTTACATTATATCTTAACACTAAAGTGAAGTTAAAAGACATACTTTCAGAAGTCTACTTTTCTTATCCCTACTTGTTTCTTTGGGTTATGAAAGCCTTTGCCATATCATTATTAAAATGATCTGAGCTTTCTCAGGTATGGATGGACTTCCAATATTCTAGAAAGTCTCCGTTGCATTAAAACATCTCACTGTGCCTCTTGATATTAAATGTTGCTTTTCAAGGAGCAGAAATACCAAGGTTGGTTGCCCATGAGATTCCAGAGTGTTAAATTGTAGATCAAGTATCAAACCTAACAGAAAATCTTGCTATGCATGCATAAAAAAAAAGTTCAGTTTTCATGTTGTCCAAAGAGCTGAACAAATTTCCTTTATATCCTATATATATATTTATAAGGAGAAACTTAGCTTGGGGTAAAAATGAACAAATTCTCATTTGTTTTAGTTGAGCCAAAGTTCAGATGGGAACACATGTAAAAAAAGCATTTTATTTTGATAGGATTCCCTGAAATCTTTTGAGGTGTGCTAGTAAATTACTAATAATATTGCTAGAAAGTCTGAAAAAGAGCAAAAACGTTGAAATTGAAAGTAAAAGAAACTACTTTAGTTTTAACTAGCTTGTGAACACTTAGCTTTGTTACAAGAAAGAATCTGAACTTTGAGCAAGAAGGTATACACTGGGGTAAAAGAAGAAGAATTTAAGAGGGAAAAAAATTGTTAAATGAAATCAGAAAATAAATGAAGGACTGGGCTTTCATACTGCAGCTGAAGTTAGTTTCTTATAGCAGTCTGTTGAGAATATTACAAGGTATCTGACTATATGACTAAAACTATATGGGCTATAAAACATGGGCTAACACAACAGAAAATGCTCAGAAAATAATGTAAGGTAAAACAAAGCATAGGCTGAAAAATTTTAAACCTTACCATTGGTAATCATCGAGATATGTTTCATCAGTTTGGAGCAGTTCAACATTGGAATACAGAAATAGAGATTGTTGGCTTTGTTTTGCATTGATAGGGATGAATTTGAATATGAAAGGATTGCAGAACAGTATAAGCCAAATGGATATTGTGTGTAAATAATTCTGTTGAACTTAGTGGATCTCTGTCATCCAAAATCATGAAATGCTCTACACTTGTCAGGGTAAGAATAAACCCAGAAAATCAGTAATAGTTTGCAATATTTATTAAAGAAACAAACAAACAATTCCTGAAATATTTGGCACCACACAGTAGCAGATGTTTTTAGCCCTTTGGCTGGCACTATGTGCCTATGTCACTATGTGATCAGAATTTCCTCCTGCTTTGGATTATTTTCTACACTTATTCTGATTTCTTAAGATATTAACAACTATTTAGAGAAGAGTTTGATACTCTGCTCTTAAAAAGGGAATCTCAATTACATTCTTTTGCTTCCTTTGTAGTTAATTCATTCTCTTCCTCCTCATATTTGTCTCTTTTATATCTCTCCCAAAAGGGCACCACCCATTTATGATGCTTCTAGTGTCATGCTAGTGAGGAATTTCAGMAGCTTTTGCAATAACTCTAAGATGGTGGTCTTAGGAAATACAAAATAAGCTCCTTTTTAACAACATCTGCCATATCATGCGAGAGAGAGAGAGAGGAAAAAAAAAAGTGATTGGAATTGTGCCATCACTCTTGTTAGTAGTAATTTTGAGATTCATTTCAAAAGGTTTATTCATTATTTGGTCTGCTGTATTTCACCCAGTCTCGGGATGGGATKCTGCCTTAAGTCTGCCTTAAGTTAGTTGTCAAATTAGAAAGACAATCCATTGCTAGGGAATCTTAAGTGATCCTTTGAGACTTTTTCTGTGTGTCCCAGCTGGAAGCAAATACATCAAACCAGTTCATGTTAATACACACAAAGTTGGTTTTGTTTTTCCTTGGTAGAGTTTTTTCAAGGTTGACAATTTACCAGTAAAATCTAAGTATCTTTATCCAGCACTCCCAGGCAACTGCAAATAGAGCCTGTGATATCTAAATAAGATATCACTGTTTTTACTTTCATGTCTGCCAACATCCTCTCTTCCTTGGCCTTTTCCTGCCAGCTGCAAAAGGCCAAAAAAATTAAAATTTTGCAAGTTCCCACCTCTCTTCTTAGCATGAACTGATAGTTTTTAGATTAATTGGAATTCAAACTGGTTATCAAGGAATAACCTCAGATATTAGGTTCTCTGAGCTATACAATCAATCTACATAAGCATATCTAATGTAGTTTTTTTCTTGGCTCTAGTTTCTGTGTCAGTGGTAAAGAATAGTTTAACAGTTAAATGCACTTCCCATATGTACTGTAATGTAAATCATAGATCCTATTGTTCAAGATATCTTCTGTGAAGATCTCTTTAAATACTTTTGATGTCATATTTGTAAAAGCCCATCTTCTTTTTGTTATGTCCAGATCCTTTGTCTGATGGCATTTCCAAATGTTATCTTTTTTCTTTTATATCTAGCAAAGAAAACATTAACTGGGCTTGAGAGATGTTTTAAAATTTAGCATCACTTTCTATAAAAGACAATGTATGGAGATTCCTACTACTTCATCCATCTCTCTCTCTTCCCCCCGGGTGGCTGAGAAGGACCATCCCATCTTGGCTCTGACCCTCCACTCCTGCTACTGTTGTTGATATTGCTGCTGACTCTCTGTTGTCATGATTGATGTCTTGCTGACAGGCACATAAATCATGTCTGTTCGTAATGGTTAAAGTCAGTATTTGCATGTATTAGGCATGTTTTTGCTCTAAAACACTTAGCACCATGTGTGCTGCATTCATTCTGCTACCTCGGGGTTTTGGAAGGAGAGGAAGCGAGTTTGCCATTTATAGATATTTCTGTCAGGGCGATGGGGATAGCAGAGATCATTGTTAAAAACCCATTCAGATGAAAAGGGATGAACTTTGCAGCTGGAGTGCAATTCACACAGACTACAGGACACTACAGGATATATTGTCTGGCTGACAGCATATCAGCAGCTGCAAACAAAGATGCATCAGCAGTATCACTGGATTTTGAACCATTCACTGGGGTATGAGTGAGAAAGATGTTCCTTAACCCCAAAGGTTTTTAATTCTTTTCACAGTCCTTTGCGCACACCTGAGTTTTCACTGATGATTCTTGAAGAGGGTCTAATTCAAATTTTGTACACTTTACCAGTACAATCTCATTTTTCCCATATCAGCCTGAAACAATCAAGAAATTGTTTTTTATTATTTCCTAATATAATTGTACATCATGGTTCTGATGTATTTGTCCTTTCCGTAAGTTCTCCGTAGGGAACAATTTGTCCCAGAATTTGGCAGCCTGGACAGCCTACAATTTTTAAGAATCCTCCTAATGGGAATGAAATTCTGGCATCTGATGTAATCACAGAAAGATGTGAAAGTCAAGACCAAGGAAAATCTAACCTCCAAATCTGCAGAGAGATTGTCTCTTTGGGATTCTCTAGTTCTTTAATAGCCTAGGTAATGGAGTCTGCCTATGACTCTCTCTATGCTGGTGTAGAAGAGAAAGACAATGACATGAATCAACCTATTTTCTTCTTTGTAGACAAGGCTGCTTTCTTTGCAAAACTAGAATTGAAGAGCAAATGTTCTACTTGGCCTTATCCATTTGCCTTATCCATATTAAATTGTTAGCATAGTCTCTGGCAAAGTTTTGTCTGAGACCAGCTAGCTCTATTTCAAAAGATGCCTAGATACAGCCTGAAGCTTAGCACAGACTGGAGATCATATTAAAATAAGCATTTTGGATGAARGAACTTTTATTTACTTCTCTTTAGTCCACATACATGATTTTATTCTCAGAGCAACATCTTAGTAATAAAAGAAAAAATGCTGCAATGCAGTGAATGAATTGCAAAATGGACCCCTGTTTAGTTTGATTAGACATCATTAAAATAGACATTACACAAGACACAAGAACTGAAGTCCAAAATAGGTGCATAAATTTGAAAAATAGAAAATAGTTCTGTGGACCTTAATGTACCATAAAGAGGGCAATTGTTGAGGGCATCATTTTCAATTAGTTTTAGCCCAATTCATTGCTTTACAGTATTTTTTTTTCAATGAATATTTCAGATAAAAGTTGCCATCATAAGTCTTTATAATGAATTATGTTCACTTCTCTCTCTGTGTAGTAAACCCAAGTTCTTTGGTATATCAGACACCAGTGATTCTTGTAAATGTCAGTAATGATTAATTAGGATCCCAGTATGAAAGTACTTACTGAAGCAAAGCTTTCATTTATTTCAGAAGACATTTGATTAAAATTAAATGCTCAACTTTTACATAAAAACTATGAATTTAAAAAAAGATTAGCTTTTGGAGTGATGAAGGATTGTTCTCTGAAGAAATCTTTCCCAGGAAAAAATGGCATAAAAACTTTAAACTGGAGTCCAAAATTATCTATAGATTTTTGTTCAGGCAAATTTAAATTCAATATATTGCCATTTCCCAGACATTCATGAGGTAAGAGACACCAGCTAAGAAATTTAGGTCTAAGACTGAGTGGATTGTAAAGGCAAGATGTTCAGTTGCCAAAAAAAAGGCATCTGTTTTTATTTTCTTCTGTCTGTTATCAGGGCACTTAGAGACTATCATGGATGTTTTGCTAGAGAGAACAAAAATTGTCATAATAAGAGACAGTAAAGAACAGAGAATCTTAGGTAGTCTAGGAGAAGGCATGTGAATTTTAACTTCAGAGAACCTTTTTGAAGATATCTCTAAGACTTTTTTTGTTTTGTTTTGTTTTAAGGCTAAATRAAGTAGGAAAATGAGGCATTAATGTGAAATTCTTTGTTAAATATATAGGTAATCAAATGTCTCTTAAAAATTCTACACTTATTTTGATTTCAATAGTAAAATGTGAGTCAAGGAGGAGGTGTTTTTTTCACTATGTAAATTATGACAATTTTTTGTTTTATGGATTTTATAAGGATCCCAAAGAGAAAATTTTCTTTCCTATATTCCTCTGATGAATCACAGCATGATRAAGTCTAGCCAGTGGCCCGTCATCAGAGTGAGACTTCATGGCACATCTTTTTTACTTTTTAATCCATATTTTTTTTATTTAAAGTCAATCTATTTCTACCTTCTTAAAGGCATTTCAATACTTGTCCTCACGTAAAACATTCCTGCAGAGGTGCAGAATATTTTGAGACACCTCAGAAACATTCTTCCATGGATTAGCCAATAGTATAAGGATTCTGCAGATGGCAGGATGTGGCCACTTCAAGACAGCCAAGAATCTGTGTCCCCACCCTCCTTTCTGAGCATGTGTAACCAAGCTGTCTGTCTGTCAGACAGTGGGAGAGAGACCAGTGTGGGAACTGCATGTACTATTGGAAAGCTTTTTAATGAGTATCACTGTCATAATTAAGAAATTATCTTTATGAATTTAAACAGAGGCCCCACTGTAAGAAATTTTTACTTTGTGTCTCTGGAAATCATAGAATATTTCTTTGCATTGGCCAAGAACCCACAATTTAGCACATGCGTTATGGTAAGTATGAAAGGATTTTTTTTTATGATCCACTAAGATTAAGAAGTACATGCACCCATTGCCAACAAGCACACCATCTAATCAATCTTGCATTCCATTATTCTGTTTCATACTATTTTTGATGGGAAAATTCCACTGGGTGGGCCATCATCCCTTTTATGAATTAAAGAATAAAATAAACAAACAAGTTACCCACCCACAACCCAGATTAATTCTAAGACTCAGAAGGTTCTCATATATTCAATAAMTGCATCCCAAAGTAACATCTACTTKGTATCGGACTGCAAACAATTCCAATGAAAATTAAGGGCAGTTGTGGACATTTGTGAAGGGAAGGATAGGCCCCAAAATGCAATACTGTTGTTTGTCTATGATGGATTTGGAAGGCTTGCAAGTAATCTTCCTATCAGGGGAGAAATCAGTGATACAGAATATCTTAGAATCATTTATTTATATTGTGTGCAATAGTCACTGAACATAGGTGGTCATAGACTACATGCAGACAAAGCCTTATTTAGAAGTCTTAACCCAAAAGCTACTTTTCAGTTCTCAGGAAGTAATTCTCACCGAGAATTGAATCTAATCAGTGTGCATAAGATAGAGTGAACTTTCTGGTTGTTTACAAAAGCTTCCCCCATAAACCTGAATCGCTGAAAACTAACAATACARCATTCCTTGAAAGTGCATGTATTCCTTATAGACCAAGAGAAGGAATGTGTAAGATTATATTTAACGTGACCACCTGGTGACTCCTACCATAACAAAAGAAAGTTAATATTTTCAAAGGTGCTTAAGACTTTCAGACTTCAGTGAAACTCAGATTTTTTATTCCATAAAGGATTAAAATTGAAAGTCCACATGCAGGATCCAAAATGTAGCTGSTGTGCAGCCTCCAGCTGCATCTATTGTTCATCTGACCAAATATAGTCATTTGAAATGCATAAATCTATAACAAGTTCAACGCCTCTATTCACTTTTTAGTCCGCAGAAGGAAACAGTCTGTATGGTGACAGTCATCTCATCGTGGAGTAACTATCTGATCAAGGACAAAAATTGTCTATGGGCAGTGAAGGGATGCTGAGGGAGATTGGCTGATTTCTACTTTGCAGAAGTAATAAATTTGAGTGAGGTGAATTCCAGTGCTTGTGTTATAGCTGTTTTCACCTAGAGATCTGACTGAGTTCTGATGGTGATGAGTGGCTTATGCCAAACTAATTCAACTAAGCTCCAGAATCAAAGTGTTCCTCTCCTCAAATCCTTTGGGAGTTGTGATGCTAATGGCCTCTTGGAGCACCCCAACATGCTCTAACGAGTGAAGGAGCTTCACAAAATGTTACTGTGGCTGCTCTTTCAAACACCCCAGCACATGCCCCTGCTTGGAGTTCAAAGGGATTGGCAAGTGGGGGTCAGATTCCTCTTCTGCCTGTGGAGTTTTGGGATCACATCTCTAATTTTCTGTTGGAGCACCCCGACCTCCATTGCAGAAGTGGGGGAACAGGCTCTGCTCCTCTTGCTGGATATGCTCCATCAGGCCAAAAGAATAAAATATTTATTGAACTAGAAAGAGAGACCAGCTGGGACTCTGATGTTTAAACAGTAGTGATTAAGGACATTATACCATAGGAAAAGGGAGAGCTGGATTACAGTCAGTACTCTGAGAATGTTTTCCTATTTTTTAATGAGAGTAATCATGAGTAAAATGTATGAAATGCAAAAGGAAAAGAGAAAGAAGAGAAAATATATGTCTCATAGGAGGAAAAATATTTCATTTGAGAACAGTTAGCTAGAGATAACATTGTATTTTCTGAGTTAATATGGTGACTTGATTTTTATGTAGTATGAAACAGAGAAAGAGACAGAAACAGAGAAAGAAAGTAACAGAGAAAGCAGTAGACTCTGAAATTGTAAAGCTGGACTAAATCAATGACAAATAAGACTAAAGCTGTTTAGACATTTACCTGACTCTACATTTATATGACAAAGATGATTTTACTCAGAACATAGACTACATAGTTGTGAATTCTTTGTGTGTGTCCCTGAATTTAAAAAGTAGGAGGTAGGAGTTAAGTCTATTAAAACTGATAAGGGAGTGAGAAGATTTTACAGGAGTGTACTTGAGCTCATTTACCTCTCCCAGGCCTCCCTCAGTTAATTTTTCTATGCATTTCCAAATCCCAGAGGCTTTAGAGCTGAATCCTTATACCGTAGCAGAGTATTTAAGCAAATATTTTAATAGGTTTTCCACTCTTGTTCAAACACATGCACTGCTTAGCAGTAGTTCAAGGGTTAATAAAAACACATGAATACAATTTACTCAAATTTTATCCTGAGTGTATAAAATGAAGATGTAATCAGTAATACTTTAGTTGTTTTGCCATTCATAAAATTAAAAAGGAGTAGTTTGGGTAGCAGATGAAGTATGAAAATGTGAGATTTCTCTAGTGCTTTGCATTGGAACATATCTGTTCACTTTCTGTTGGGAAGAAAAATTTTATCAGAAGTGTCCATTCATTTTAGGGCTTATTTTGCTCCGCATCTAGAGACTGCATAATTCTGATTTTCATAGCAAAAGGAACTCAAAACTTTTATGACCTCATGGGACATTTAATTCTTTTTCTGAAAAAAAAAAACAGTTTGGTTGATTCAAAATTAGTTATATAGAAATTAGAGCATTCAAAATTAGCAGCAAATTCACATTCCTGTTATATTAGTTAGTTATCAGATCTGCAAAACTGTCACTATTGCTTCATCAGTTTCAGCAAGCTCTGAAATGATGCAGAGCAGTTCAAGGAAAGAATTTTAAAAGCATGCCATAGAGAAATGTAACTACTTGGAGAATGAAGAGTAGGCACAGTATAGTGACCTAAATTAGAATTCATCCTGGGCAGAAGGGTAAATATCTCTACTATCATAAAAGTAACCTCTGGGATCTTTAATATCTTTCTCCTTCTATTTTGCTGATGCTAGTGACTTAAGTGAATTACATGGGTGGAATCTACAAATATGGCAGAGGCAGGCAAATCTCCAAAGCATAAATGCTATGTGAGTTATTTAATTGACTTCTCCCTCTGCTACAGATGGACAGAGGGAAAGACAAAAGAGCAGTTCTCTCAACCTTTCTGCTTCCAGCTGTTCTCCTGGCAATTTTGGAACTTCAGAAAAGATCCTGATTTAAACTTAAGATCTTAGATGAAAGTTCAGAGGTGTGTCTATTTTATCTAATTTGACTTGATCAGCTCCCTCACTTATAGGGGTATTTAAACAAATATTTTTGCTTAAATTGCTTAATTTTGTATAGACAGATAATATTTGTAGCTGGTGCTCCGTAATGGAGGTGCTACCAAGCTAAAAGGCAGATGAAACTTTGACAAARCTTAAATTTGCATGCATCTCATTATGTCTGTTAGATGTGTTGAACTCCAAAATCCAGATGAGACTAAACCTCAAGTTTAGGAGAAATGTAGGCAGATTCACTTTTGTTTGTTAAATCAATGATTCAGTTTTTTAAGCTGCAACTTTGCAGATCCTGTGGTTTGTTATTTCACATCAGTAAAAGCTGTTGTATTATAATAGCTTAAGTGCATGTTGTACCTTATTCAGACATATCGCCTAAGTGGTTTATATTCACTGTAAAGTTTATCCCTTACAGATGGTTTATACTCACCTCCGTTAATGACAGAAAGTTTACCAATAAACCAAGGGCCTACACTCTCAGATATTTTAAATCAAACATTTTTAAGTGAAACTCCAATTTATAATTCCTCTACCTCTATATTGGAACAAGTAAAAATCATGTAACATTTCTGTTTAATTTCCTTGGCACTAAGGATGAAATTTCTAGACTGAAATGATATTGTATGACATCTGAACCAACAGTCTGGCTAAAAGAAGTCTTTTCCTTCACATTTGGCTGTCTGAATAAATTCTTTGATGAGTTAACTAATAAAGAACAAGACTGATTGTAATCTCCACCATGGTAATTTTACATGAGTGTAATTCTATTGATTTCAGTCCCTTTACTTCTGATTTACACCTATGTAAGCAATATTACCCAGCAGCGAGGATCTCAGTTTTTGTTAATATAAACAGATGCAGTTTTAATGAGAGGATCATGGTCATGTATCTCTAAATAAAGACAGAAATAAAACCACAGTCTGATCACTTTTAATCTCGGAGTTAATGTTTACACTGTCTACTTAAAATAAGTAAGTTTAAATATAAATCCACAAATAATAAATGTTGCATTCCAAGTTCTTTGCCAGGAGGTGCAGACYAAGTTAAAGAAGGGAAAGTTGAGGTCCACCTGTAAAATTATTTGTCCCTATAAGCAATAACAGGCATATGTTCTACATCACATTTGGGTCCAAATTCTGTGGCCCAGAACCAAAGTAAACACATTTTTCTGATGTAATTGTTGATACTAGTTGAATTAGTGCAATGCAGTCATAGCTGTGAGAAACATTTTATTTGGACCAGCTATCCACCAGAGCTCAGAGTGGTTGCCTACCTGGCAAACCAGCAACAGTAGCTTGTTTTCACAAAGTTCTCCAAGTTTTGTACTCAGAGGAGCATATAAAAACATTTTAAAGCATGGGCTGTGGTCCTTCTCCAACTGACACTTGAGCAAATCAGAAGTAACTGCAGCAAAGTCAAATGCAACCGTCTTGGTGCATAAGAGATGGGCTTTATGTTCCGTTCCCTTGCAGTGACATACTTAGCACTCAGAGGAGCATACCCATATGCTGTTTAGACACACACACCACTTTTTCTTGTCTCCTCCCTTCATTTCTCCAGCACAAGCACTGGCTGCTAGTCCAATATGTAGCAGTCATAATACTGACTGGATCTGAACACTTTAATGTTTCACCAGAAAGGCCCACATCACCCTGTGGAAGCATGTATTTCAAACTGTGCTGAGTTAAATGCCTAAACGGGGAGAGAATAAGAGAGGAATGTACAGCTTTTTCACCCTGTACAGCACTAAAAAGTGCTCTGTACATTATACATTTTTGAAGGAGAAGGAATAGAATTATAACAGCAAGATTTCTTTCAAAGATTTAAATATGACATATTAGCTCCTGGGGGTATTAAAGTCAACAGAACTTTCTGTTTTCAGTTTGCAAGGCTCAGGATTTCACTAAGTTTTAGAAGGGATAAAAATCCCACATGCCTCTTAAGATAGGTGCATTAAGGAATGAGTAAACCACAAGTAAGCACCTGAGGTTGGAGAGAGGGCAGACATGGGAGTAAACTTATAAAAATTGTGGATGACTAACATATTTGCAAAATTGAGTTCATTTTTTTATATATATGCTTTCAGGTATGAAAGGAATTATAGATTTAATTTGTTCTATATTTTTTATATCTTTAAGAAGTTGAAACTTTTATTTTTGTTTAGCACTTTAAAATAATAAATGAAAATACAATTTAGGAATAAAAAGTTTCAGCTTTAAAGTTGAAATTWAAAAAAACCCTTTTTTTAGCACATTCTCAAAAACATTTCATTTTGTGTTATTCTAAAATGCCTCTTCCAATCTCCCTGAATCCACCTCCCAACTTAACCTAGAGATCTATTGATGATATGCTTGCTTACTCATGCATTTAAAGTAATCATTAGAAGATCTGGATTAGTTCTTCTCAGCAATGAAAGCGCTGAACTGGAAAGAAAGCAAAATAGGCAAGTAAAGTGATAGAGGAAAAAGGGAGCAACTCAAACTTCAGGCACTTGGAATGTGTTTTTGCTATGTTGTAACAATGATCTGACAGAATATACAAACAAGAGCATTAAATCACAAGCACTCTCAGTAGGGACAGTGTAATTATTTTAAGATAGAACATTTTCTCAGAAAACATCTAATTAAACATAATCACTGATACTTTGTGTCCAAGGAGAGGAAAATCATGTAAGGTATTTCTATTCAATATTCCCAAATGATTCACAGAAAAATGCATAAAATGACCTAATAGATAAATGGTGGGTTTTTTTTTTTTTTTTTGCATCTAGCATCTATTCAAATCGATAATATTGAAAGCTATCTTTCTTGTGTTTTCTATAACATTGTATTCATTCAAAGCACCTCTACTGTTCGAGATATAGATTATCATACAAACAATGTAAACCTTTGCCCTGGAAACAAGAAAGAAAAGGAAAAGCCAACAGCCATTGAATTTGCAAGTTTTCTCCATCTTTACAAAAATAATTAGGCATAGGTAATTTTAAACATAAGATGTACATATAGAAAGTGATCACTTAAATGCAAATTACAACATAAATTTGGGTATCACAAATAATAATATCTTTCTGTGTTTATAAGTGGTTTAAGCCAAAATGCTTAGCTTGTATTATATATTTTCTTATTGGGCCTCTGTCACCTATATTCTTTCATGCAATGAGTTCACTTAGTACCCGGAGGGATACTTGTGATTTCTTATGATCCATGCTGGTTTTTCCCAGTGTAGGATTGTCTTTAGTTGGTGTCAAATGAATCCCTGTGTTTGTAATTTCTCTTCTAAAAATATCCTTAATTTATTTCAAATTACTYAGGAACATGCACAAGATAGGTGAAAAACCTTTGGAAAATGTGAAATATGGAGAAAAAATATTTACAAGTGTTAAGCATTTATTATTACAAGCTGTAATTACTTTTCATGAAAACGGGCAAGAGTAAGAATCTAATTTTCTTTATGTTTAACTGAGAAGGGCAGAAAGAAGTATTCTGTGATGCCCTATAAAACAGATAAAATCTTGAGCTGGAGTAGAACTAAAGTCAGAGATTAGACTGGGAAGCAAATGGATTTTTACAAACCAACTATACAGATTTTATACGAGGTCAAAATCAGTTTCTCTCCGGGAGCAGAGTTTCAACCAAAGCTAAAGGATCTCTGCTTTTGTCCTCTTGTCTCTTTCTGGAAGGTTCAAAAGTTATTTATAAAGAGCTGGGATGTTTTCACAGTGTTCACAGGTATGTGTATAGTAGAACCTACCACCTATACATGCTCCATTGTCCTATGCAAGTGTGGGAAATATTCACATTCATATATTTCAAGGGATCAGAGAGGGCAAAACATACAAATGTCTGCTTGTGTAGCACCATGAGATGTGAGCACAGGAGCAAACCTACAGAATACACAGTAAAATGGGATTTACCTCTTTGGGAAGCTTCTGCCCCTACGCTTTATGGTTTTCTTAACTCTTTCAGCTATCTTGCTCCTAAATTTGAGATAACCAATCATCCGCAGAAATGCCTGTGTTCTCAGTAGTCAGCAGTGAGAATGGTTGCATTTGAATGCCTCTAGAGGGAGATCCTGTCTGTGTGACTTAGGTATCCACAGGAAAAATAATCCCTCACTCTTGGAAGACTGGTTCACTAGACCTAGAAAATTTAAACAGAAGTTCAGGGCTTATTTTAGATGGACTGAATCAGATGTCCAACTTTCAGATCTAGAGTAAGATGCAGTTTATACATTCATTAAAGACTTAAATTTTCAGCTTTTGTTGGAGATGCTTGACTTTGAATTACTTATAATAAGAGCACTAAAATGTTAGAAGATCTGAGCGGATGTATTTAGGCAATTCTTCAGATGCTCCAGTGATTGGTTTTGGTTTTAGTGTCTGTTTCTGTAACAAAATACCATTTATGTATGTGGTTGCTCTTATGGCTTCTTGAACTAATTAAAGAGGATTATTTTCTTTTCCACAATGTCTCTTGATTTTTTTTCAAGTAGCAAGTTTGGTCTCCTTGTCTTAGCTCTCTTCCTTCATGCATCTCAGGCACCTTATTAGACATCTGAATGTACAGATAGATTGTTTTAAAATACATTTACTTTACTGGGCTTGAATTTTATTATGCATATACCAGGTGGATAAATGCTTGTAAGAAACTACTTCTGCAGTTGTGTTTTTGCAATTGTTTTCCTCCCGGATTTATATTTCACATACCAATCTTTATTAATGGAGAGAGAAAAATGCGAAGATATAAAGATCCTGCCCTTGCCTTAGTGCTCATTTTGGAGTTCTATCAGGGGTACACTGAATAGCCTTGTTTTAAACCATGAACTTATGAACTGATGATTTTATGAAATCCAACTCTTACTGTTAATATAATATAATCCTCATTCACTTCATCACCCAATTTTTCTGCAAAGTCAAATCTTGCTTTCTTTTCCTGTAGGGAGACATGGGTGTCCATGCCCCACTCTATCCATCCTATGTTGTGGCAGATAACGAGTGATCAGATAGGAAGGGACTGAATGCGAGGAACTCACACTGACATCAGTGGATGGATGATTTTCTTATGCAGTGGGTGCACAATCTAGTCCTAGAGTGACAATGTATTTGACTTTCTCATCTGCTTCCTGACAGCTGACTATAAATCTNTTTTTTTTTTTTTTTTTTTCTTCCTGTTTCTCATGTTAAAGAGTGAATTGGGCAGCCATTTGAGATTCTCTTCCCAAATCTAAGGTAAAGAGAAGCTGCTATAAAATTACCCCAGGCTTCTTTGTGACAAGAACGCATTTCCATCAGCTAGGCCTTAGGCAGTTTTTAAATAATACATTGATAAACACTATTTTCCTTGTGAAAAAGATTGCAAGAAATGTTACCAAAAATTATCAGAAGTAACTTTGACATGCAACCAGCTTCATCATTTATACTTGCTCTAGCAGTAGAACTTAGTGTAATGAAAACTAATACCAGTTCTGTCATATCCATTGAGAAAAATAGTCCAGAAACCATTGGTTAGGTGATACTGCAGGGAGGAGAGAGGTGGCAAACATCACCAGATGGCGCTGGTACATGCGGTCTCATGCAGCTGCCCATCTTTCGAGCATTGTTCTGCTCTTAGTAGTCTCTATTTGGAGGCTGTTGTTGAAAGAGGTGTCAAGATGAGCATCCAAGCTTGGATGAGAGAACTTTTCAAAGTGGTGTCACTTCCTGGACGTTTGGGCTTGAGGTAAAGTTTTGGAGCGTGTGTTTTTCCTAAGTGATCTGCATGCTTCCCATGATTGAGACTGGGTTAGGAAACCCACTGTTCTCCACACTGATGAACTCATCAAGTGGGTCACCTGTGGTAGCTGGTGAACCTTGGAGTCTGTGTCTTGGATCTGTTCGTCATGAACATCTTGCCGTTTTGCATGCYTAAAAACTAAGTAGAAATAGGGCAAAATATTGGGTCTGTTGTGGCAAAATGAATTCTGACCAGCTATATGGCTGTCTTCTATCATTCTGAATTATGATAAAGTGCTGTGTGTTGGAGATTTTCAGTTGGTGCTATGTCCAGACACCTTGCAGCCTATCAATTATGTGGGAGACTGATTTTCCGATAAACTGKAAGGCAGACAGTTTTATGAAAAAATCAACTTGTCTCCCCATCCTCCACTCCAGTAACTGAAAAGAGCACAAGAGTCATGCATACTACCTGGGGGCAAAAGGTTTGATTACTGTTTRTTTATTTGAAGTTATCTGGCAATATAGGTGTGTATCACCATCACTAGAATTATTAAAAATGCATGAATGAATATTGACATTTCCTCCTCCCTAAAATGAATGAATGAGGACATTTCATTTTGCTTATGTTTTTCAGATCTACAAACAAAAGTGTAACTTTGTGATTTTTTTTTTTGGTTTAAAAAAGTCATGAATTTGTGAAAGATCATAGAGAAATTAGAAAACATCTTTTTCTTCCTTTTGAAAAAAACATGGAAAGCATTCACTTATTTTTAACCTTTGGTAGCAAACTTTTATTTTTTTTTTAGCTAGCTGTACTAATTACGTGTAACAGATTTCTACCTGGACATGAAAATTAATATATTTCCCTTCTTTATTTTTCCGTTTCTTCAAAGGTCTAGTGAGTCCTTTTCTTACCACTGGTGGTTTGGAGGTCTGAGTTGCAGTTCAATACCAGTGCATTGAGAAAAGAGCCACCTCTTGAATTATTAATATCACTTCCTGCAGCCTCTAGGGATTCCTAGATATCTCCAGTTCTTATATGAACAAGCTTGWTTCTGTTTAGCTTGTAAAATTTGATAGCACCACAGCTCAAAGGGCTGTGGTAGGTGGACTGTTTAAATTTAACTCCTTGATAACCTCCTGTATGTGCCCATGTGTGTAGATATACATATACCCGTGTGGGGCTGCATCCTGCAAGGTGCTGAGCAATGTGGCTCTGCTCCAGCAAAGCACTTAAACAACTGCTTAACGCGCAGCCTCTGGGCTCTGGCCAAGAAAGAGGAACTGTGACATGACTTGCATCGGGAATTGCATTCATATTTATGGCTGGAATTGGTCTGAAAATGAAGGTAGGTAATCCAAATAAGGTGTTTGTTTTATACTGAAAGAGGGTATTCACAAAGGTTAGCTTAGCCTAATAGAGTCGCTCCCAAAGGCCCTCTGGGGATGCCCATCTTGCTCCACTCACTGTAGAGGATGTCTAAAGAGATTAATCTTGTGAGGATAAAGTGAGCCTTTGTGAATTCTCTCCAAAATGTCACACTCATATTTTTGACCTGCTTCAGTTCTTGGACTCTGGATAACCTTTSTCAAAGGTTCTAAGGCTTTTAAACATTTTGAGAATTGCTATCTATTTGCATTGCTCTTTGGTTAACGCTCAGTTGGAGGATATAATATCTGCAATGGTGTTTAAAGCTGAACCTTGATTTCAATGCTTRTGTTATACATATATTTATCCTTACAATTTGCATTTGTTCTTCCAGTTTCCTATCAGAGATGTGTCACTGACATGCCATTGATTCTTTCTGTGCTAATACATTTTTGCTGAAGTGACTATTGTTTTTCCAAGTTGCTGAGGTGGATCTATGATTTTCAAATCCTTTTACCTCAGCCAATTTCAGTGACATTTTTTGTGCTGAATAAGGAAACACCAAAGAATACACAGCACACAGTGAATGAGTAATCTGGACAATAGAGCAGGTTAAAAATGATGATATATGATCACGGAATATTATKTGGGACAAATAAGTGCAAGAGTGTATTAGAGCATCTCTTCTTAGGGCCCCTTTGCATTTTGAATTTTAGCTGTTCTCTCCAAAATGTACCTGACTTTGCTCTGTGTGAAGAATTAAGCCTGTGTTAATCCTTTGGGGCATTGACACTCATAATTAAATGGAAAGAAGGACAGAAAAGGAGAAAGCAACAACCAAAATCTCAGTGAACAGGGCTAAGGGAGTTGTTGTAGCATCTCATTCCAATTGGCTTTCCAATGCTGTGTCTGCCCACTTGCTTCGGTGCATAATAGGTATTCCTTGTGTCACCTGATAACTCTGGCACCTGGGCAATATTGCAGACAAATAATCATTTTATTTAGCAATCCTTTTCTCTCTCAGAACAAGAATTACCTGGTGGCTTTTGTCCTATCTGAATTACTCTAAATAAATTCAGACAATAGCTTTAAATTTGATGTCTAGCAGAGCTCAAATATAAAGAAAGGAAAATGCAAATCAGGTGATCAAAACAATCGTTTTTGKTTTTTTTTTCCATTTAAAATAGTAAATTACTATTTTTAGACAGCTTATGCAAAAATGTCTTATGCTTAATTTGGTCTTGCTTTTATAACTAATATACTTTTTTTTTTTAAGTCAAATGATACACAATGAAATCAACCAAGTACTGACAATAAACTGAAGATTTTATTTAGAGAGGCTTCAGGTTAATGGCAGGCAGGCTGTCTAATATAAGTCTAATCTTCTAACATGCCTGGTTCATTATTGTTTCTATGGATGCAGAGTCCAGGCAAACATCTGGGCTATTTGGACTGTACAGCTGTGGAAGTTATTCACTACCCCGAGGGAATGTTTTGACTGACCATCACAGAGAGAGAACTGCTTCCTAAGGGGAAGGAGTCCACTGTTATAAAGTTCATGTTCTCCAATATACTTGCTGATTAACATATTAAAAAATCAAAAAAGTCTTTTGGAAACAAAGATCCCTGAAACACTTTTTGTAGAGGAGATCTTAGATGATGGGATCGAGAAGGATGTGTTCCATTGTTCAGCTCACATCTGTCATAATCTCCTCAAMTACAGCACCAGCAGAGAGCAGGAGACCTCTGTCTTAATCCATAATCAAGTCCTGAAATTTCAATCCTGACAGATAGAAAGGTTTGGTTTCTGTTTAAAAAAAGACAGAGCCGAACACATGCTGAATTTGTATGAGGTCTGAACTGGAGTAACTTGTGCAGGATGCTAGGCCCAGTAGTACCTGAAAAGCCAGAGCCACTTCCCATCTTTAGGCTTCCTCTCCCAGGCATGCAGCAAATGTGTTATTCTCTCCCTGCCCCTTTGCACACTGGGCTGACCTTCCCCTGAAATAAGTCAGCCCAGCGTGAGAGCAACATGTGGAGCCTTCTGGGCCTTGCTCTCTCCAAAAAGTGGTGTCATTTTTAGGCAGTATAGTACCCCCAGTGGGAGTGACCTCTTGAAATAAGTATCAAGACTCTCATTGACTTCTGTGGAAAGGGGACTGGGCACTGATCTTGCTTCTGGGAAAACAGAAAACAAAAAGGCAAGCTATATAGGTCCCTCAGAGTCCATAAAGAAGACAATACTCATGCAAATACAACATTTAGACTGTCTTAAATACATGTTAGTTGGAACACAGATAGTGATTTTCTCTGCAATAGAGCTTCTGGATGCGAGGGACAACGGGTATGTTGCAGCAACACAGTGCAGCAAATAGAAGCCCCCACAGTCGGAGAGCAACAGAAGGAAGGAAGAGCTGAGGAAAAGCACTTTGCATAAAGTCGTTTTCTTTAGAGATAGCCTTTGTATAAATATTTTGTGATCTTCAGCTTTCAGTCTGAGTCTTTTAGAATATTCCTCAGATCATGAAAGTGGTCACTAATGAATATTTTAACTGTACTGACTTGGGACATTTTTGTGCATTTTTGCAGAAGGCAAAATATGAGTTTTTTTGATGCTTAGGAAAAAAACAGTACAAAATTAATTAAGGTCTGCAGCTCTGCAGTGCTTTTTATAGCCTAAAACACTTAAGAATAACTCCAAAGACTTTAGTTCTCCTCTCAGAGCTAATTGTGGACTAATATAGGTCTTAGTGGCACGCATCCCACCCAGTCCCTCCTTTGTGGTCATCCTAATCCCCCAAAAATGGACATGAGAAACTGTCCATAAAACCCAGGGTGTTATTATTAAGGAAGAAACAGCCAAAGTTAGAACTGGCTACACTGTGATGGATGGATGTAAATATGTGTGCATTTACAGATACAACTGTATCTGACAATTTGGAGTCCATGCATTTCTTTGTATGATAAAAACTGAGGAAACGGGATAACCTTCCTCCTTGTAAATCTAAATCTGGTCATCCCTATGGATTAGCCATATGCTAAGGGTAATGAGAGATTAGCCAGATAATCTATCCAAATATCTCCTTATGAGATATTCTCCTTGGAGACTGTGCAAAAATATAATACAAACTTGAACTGCTTAAGCTGACAAATGATCTTCTATGTTCTGATCATTCCAAAATGCTACTCATACAAAGGTTATTTTTAAAAAAGAAATAAGGTCAAAAAAGGACTAATTTCCTTGTCTATAGATGAATGTACATACTCTCTACAAATCAGATTGTGTAACGATGGCACTGACCTCTTAGTGTGGGAGTGCAAATGGGCATGACGGATCACCTTCTTTCTGTGAGAGAAACCTTCTTCTGGAAAGAGACAAGTCAGGCAATGTGCATTTTAATTAAAATCACATCCTGGGCATTTAAGTTTTCAAAAATTATTAGTATGACAGAGKTTACCTTTTCTTGTGACTACTATTATTACTGTCAGACTGGCTGCTTCAAGTGGGGGGCTGAAGGTTACATATGGGATGGGGGAAGGTAAAGTTAGTTGGAAGGGGTTAGTACACCGGGCCGTAGCCCTGGAATGCTCTTTTTTGGCTAGTATTCACTAGCTGACTTGTCTACAGCTGTGCAAAAGACCCCTTAGGACATTATGTATAGCCCTCAGCAGTGACTGCAGTGCTATAAACTGCAGGTGACTCCGGTCAAATCCAATTTCTCTTCCTGAACAGAGCACATACTATCACTGCTGCAAATTCCTTGCCAAGGTAAACAGGAATAACAACTTTATGGATTATTAGAGAGATTTTCCTTCAAATTTATGCTTGAAAATGTTTTATTTTTAAAATAATTTTGCATGGTTTGCATTCCTGCACTTATAATAGAAGCTAATGGAGCATGATGGAATAAGCTGACATTTGAATGCATATAAATAGTCATACTGATGAAAAGATGAGCTATTTTGCTCAGCAAAGAACCACACTTATCTTTCATGTAGCAAGCTTTGGACCTACGAAGAGGCTTTCTAGGAATGTCTTAAAGTTTTTCTCTACTCACATCAACATTTCTACAATTTATGAATGCTCATTTTAAAAATTTATTTGTGCCACAAAGGGATGAAATGACCTAATCAAGCCTGTACAAGAAGCTGTGGTATGGTCAGCAGTTGACTCACTTTCCTAAAACTTWATTCCCTTCTACTGTATTATTGTTTGGCACCTATCTAACCCTTGTGCTTTGAAAAATCTTCCCGTCTGGAAACAAGCTTTGTTTCAGTTCTGCAGAGTACAACCAGTTTAAAAACAGAGGTGAAAAAAAAAAAAAAAAAGAGGGAAGAGAGAGAAAAGTATAAAAAAAGCACAAGAAAAACAAATTATTTCATAGTTTAAAATTCCACTTTGAAGTGCATTTTGGTGATTATCAGATAAATCCCTAAGAACAGAATTGGAATGACACTATATATGTGCTTGAAGCAGCCCTCCCTTTAATGGATCTTTTGGAACCTGCTTAAGTTGCCGTGAGAAGACCATTTTTATCATGCTGTATTGTAAATATTTTAGTACTAAAGTTGGCTTTTAATAAAATTAACTACAAGTTCAAAATGTTTAATGGACTCCATGGCAGTAAAATTAAGAAGAATGTCATTTTGTCTCTTTAATGTGCCCTCAAAAAATTCTTGCAATGAATTAGATTGCTGATTGTTATTTTTCAGCTCAGGACTTGGCAGGTGTGTAACACAACTCCTGATAGCAGGACAGCAGATTACATTCTCCTATAAAACCATTTCTGGGGGACTTGGCACAAAAACTGTTATTGCATGTCTGCAGGTGTTTAGTAATTGGATTAATGCAGAGCAGAAGGAATGTCTGACGCCCCAGCACCGAGAAGCGCTGAGGAAAGACACATTCATTTCTGAGAGTAACCTGGAATGTGTGATGACAGCCTGTTCACACACATAGAGCCAGATCTAAGCCTGTGAGTTTAAAATTAACTGCTGTGAGCAATCACCTTCCAGAGAAAAGTTTATCCAAACCTAAATACAATAACAGGAGCTCTGTAAGTAAGGGGGCAGGGAGCTTTGGACTATGTTTTGATCCTATTCCAAAAGCAACTTGCATAACCTTAGCACAAGTCTTTATATCATGCATATCAGGATCCCTAAAATCCTAGRTGTCTAATAAAAATGTCCTTGATAAACATAATAGTCTCTTGAAATCCTGTAAAGGTATAGAGAATATAATATGATCTCAGATCAAGGGCTTTCAAGGTAAATTGATGTTCTTTTAAGTATCTTGACCATGAATGAGAATGACTTTTGGTATGGCCAGGGACCAAAGGCATACATCTTTTTATACAGATGAAAATATTAAACTAGGATGAMCACTTAAACCAGTAAACACTATAAATGAATTTTTAAATTGATCAAGATTCAGCAAAACACTTTCATATAGTTTTGGTTTCACTAAGTTCACATGTACAGCCTWAGGTTGTTCCCAAGAATTCATTTTAACATGGGTAATTCATTTTTTCATAGGTAATTCATTTTTGCTTGGGTATGGTTTTAGAGAGCATCTCTTGAACGTATTGCTTATGACTAACTTTAAGAGCTGAGGAATTTACAGAATCACAGAAGTCTATCACAGAATGGTTAAGGTTGGAAGGGACCTCTAGAGATCAGCTAGTCCAACGCCCCTGCTCCAGCAGGGACACCGAGAGCAYGGGGCACAGGGTGGCATCCAGGCGGGTTTTGAAGACCTCCAGAGAACAAGACTCCACAATCTSCCTGGGCAGCTTGTTCCAGGGCTCTGTATAAAACAGTTCGTTGTCTCATTTTATGCTAGGAAGTCAGAATCCTTCACAAGTAACTCTCTGCTGTTGGGGCTCCTCACAGGACAGAAATGATGCAAGTCCAGAGAGGGCACTCTAGTAAGTGTCATCTTTTATAACCTCTCAAAATATATATATTTTTTCCAGGTCCATACTGTGTTTTATTCATGTGAGGACAGACAGATCCCAAAGTGACAGACCAGCATATTTTTTGGCTATCTGCCTCTATAAGAAGTAGTGCTAGATAGATGAAACTTGGAGAGACCGCAGCCCTATAACCAGACYATTTCCTTATTACAAGAATGACCACAATTTGGATGATGTTCGTGCCTCACACTTTCTGGGATTTCCCCAGTGCCTCTTCCAGACCATGCCTCATGTGAAGATCTAAGTCCTTCTGGCTTTTGCTCCCTCTCTCTGGCCTTCATGACAGAATATGAGGAGACAGTATGACTCCATATCATCATTTGTTGATTGTTTAGAAACAGAGTTTCCTGAAAGGAACAATGGGTTGATTTCAAGATGTAGTAAATTTTGCATAAAATGAACTTACAAGCAAATAAGAATCCTAAGGGAACAGAATATCTTCTTAAAATTAAAATAAATACAGATTTTTCTTTTTTTTAGATCATTTTGCTTATGGAGTAAATGAATATTCCTTGGGGAATTTAATCAAAATATCCTTCCCTTTTGGGAATAATACTGAGATATTTTACCAGATTTTTAATAGCTTAATCCTATGCAGTGTTTGACATTTTGCTACGGATCAGGAATTTAACTCTSTAAATAACCATGGGGCTGGTGGCAGCCCCATAGAGGTCATTGAGAACTGTGCGCTGACTTCCAAATGCAGCAGTTACAAATCATTCCTGCTGCAGTTAAAGCTGCCAAACAACTTCCATTGTAACCTCATCTTTTACACGTGCATAACTTCTCCCAGCTTGATCTCTGTCAGAAGGCTTATTGCCGAGGACATGGCCAATAGAGGACTGACTGCATATGTAATACAGCTCATATCACACAGATAAATGCACATAAACAACATACATACAAAACCAGAAAGTTATTCAGGATGGAAAGTGAAGATGCTGGGAGTACCACATCACTATCATGTGCATAAAGGTAACTCTGTCCTATTTTACGTCCTTTCTGTGGACGCACGTGGTTTGCATGAGGAAGCCCTAGCTTACCTCAGTTTCATTTGATATGAGGAATGCTCAGCTTGGATTTTTCAGCTTTCAGATGTTTGAGTCTGGAGCTTTAACACAACTTGCTCATCAGCCTTTATGCATTTAATTTCGTATTTTATCAGATGAGGAAGACTGACAAAAAATATGTGGCGAATCCACAAGTTTGGAGTGTTGTGTTCTCGCACAGAATGCAATTAAACATATTAAAATTGCTAAAGTTAAATGAAGATGCTCACCATACAGGCTGSATGCAGGCTGTTCCAACAAGGAAAGTGAACCAACAAGAAAAGTAAATATTATTTGACTGTCTCTTGGAATAATAAAAGGAACCAGATCAACATCTAACACCCTGTCCCTAGTTTTTCTCTTCCCTCCTCCTTTTTCCCCTCCACCCATTTCCAAAAAAAAAAAAAAAAGAAAAAGAAAAAGGATTATCACAGTTTTCAGAAAATGATCCATCTTTGGAAGCTTTTCTGGGTTTTTTCCTCGAAAATTGATCAGTCACTGAAAAAACTTCAAACAATTTCCAGATAAAGACTCTGAGGCACATTGTTCCCTAGAGAGAAAACAAAGGCTATGCACTAACTAAGCATCCCAGCAGAGGGAATAAAAAGGACTTAAGCAGTAAGTTTGCATGTTTTCCCTGTTTGTACCCTTCCATATGTATTTACTTAAGGATTACTTATGGACACAGGAGAATGAGTCAGCTGGACTTGTTCTGACTCAGTACACAACCCTATCTCCTTATGTAAATCTAAAAGTTAGAGAGTCGTGATTAAATGTGCCTCTTCAATTCTCTTTATTATCAATGGAAAGAGACAGATGGATTTGTCTGAGTTGCCTTGTAGATGGACTTGTCTTTGTCCACCAACAAGAAAGGGGCCTTGCATAAATCTAAGTCTGGCTTAGACTGGACTCTTAGATGGTTAACTTACTGTAATCCTCTTCTAGTCCATAATATCAGGAAGGATTCATTTTGCATTGGTAGAATGAAACAATATTTTCCCCTCTGAATGAAATGAAAATATTCTATAGAAAATTTATGCTCCTGAAACAATTTCTGCTTGCACAGTGATACTAGGCAAGGCTCCTATCTCTGCACATAGSTATGTAAGACAACTCCTAGTGATCAGATCCTGATACTTTCACTCAGTGTGTTGAGAATTTTGTCTATCTGTAGCATCACTGATTTTGGTGACTATCCTGCAGGAGAAGATTGTGCTTCAATGTAGCAAGGTTGATTCTCTGATCCTATGTGAGCAATTTACAGAAAAGAATTTCAGATAGYAATACTCATAAAAATAATCATTCAGCACCTTCACTGTAAGTTTATTAGTTTTCTTTTCACAAAATATTAGCACTAAAGTAGAATGTCCTAACTGGAAGATACACAGCAGACAGTCTGAGTCATTGCCCCATTCTGTGCCTAGGTTGTTTTTTCACATTGTCCTCAGACAGGATGAGTGGAAATTATGAGATTTTTAAAAGCAATTTACTGTAGAAGTAGCTGCAAAAATGCAGCCCTCACTCCAAGAACATATGTCAAGATCTTTCCTTAATTGTATGCATGCTTTTTAAAAAGAAATATGGGAGAGTTGGGTTACCTGCTTTTGTTATACAGTTGCTATCTATATTTTAAAGGAATATTAACTGTACTTAGGAAGAGATCATATTATTTTTAAAGAAGATTCAAATTCCTACCATGTCATTGTTTGTTGTAGGTTTTTTTCTTGTATTTTTAAAAATGCAGAAACATGCCAGCTAGAAATAGAGATATGTTCATACTTGTAACCTTACAGGTTCAGGAAGACTTTAAAGTTGAAACTGGTAGGATCTTATTACACTTCATCACAGAGGATAAATTTATGCCTGTAAGCTATAACCTTTGGTCAGTCTTCTCTGTCTCTTCCTATTGGCTAAGACATATAGTTGTGCTGTGCATCTGCCATGCAGTCACACTGAATAAAATTCTTGCTGTTTTTTCTTTTTTTTTGTTCTTTTGTTTTATTGACTACTTATATTTTCAACAAAGATGGGAGCAATCCAAATGGAGCATGTGTTTAGACACAGAAGACAAATCAAACTTACTTTATTATATCCATTGTGCTAATGCAAGGGATGTAATAACTGGAGAAAAAAAATGTAGAACAGGTGTTATTCACAGTGCAACAGAAAGTAAATATACAGTTATTATTGGCCACTCTGACCTTGAGGTAGGCAGCAATACCAATAAGCAGCTAAATCTAACCCTGGATTCTGTGGTGATGTAGGTCATTTTACTTCTATACAGAAGAGCAGAATGAGCAGGCAAATTTTCTTAAAAAAATGGAAAGAGATATATGCTATTTCTGCTACTCTGAAAAGTCTGCAAGGGGGCAATTATTTTCTTTCATTCAAAAACGCTCCTTTTATTAACTGAAGAGCAATGTGTGAACAATATATTACATTTTTTGTTATGAAAATCCATCTTCTCAACCCAAAACAATATGAAACATTCTCTTCTCCCCACATTATGAGAGCTTGTAATTTCAACCTGAATGAACAATCCTGTTTCTCAATCAAATACATTTCTTGGAAAACTCCTGCAAATCTGATACATGAACTCTCCTCTTYATGGGAGGTCTTCTGTACCAGTCTACACCTGTACCCTGTATAATGATGTACACTGAAAATAGTTATTCATATTGGGAATCATGAAAATATGCAGATGCGTCTTGCATGCCTTCATTGTAGAGTTCACTAAGATATTACATCTATCTTCTGCTTTTTTAACATATCAGCATTGTACTAAATTCTGACGGTGTGCTCAGTGCAGGCCAGATAATTTCATAGTGAAGGAATTAAAATTCAGGTTCCTATTTTATATGACTCGGGCAAACTGCCTTTGGATCCCCTCCTCATTTTATGATGAGAGTAAATCCCTTGAATATATCTGTCTTGGGCACAAACAAATTATTTTGAGATGACGTTAGAAAACAGACAAGTTCTTCAATTTTTTTGTGAAAGACATAACTAAATGAGCTGGCTTCAGGACAAGAGCCTTCAGCCTCTACCTTTGAACCAGTGCGCCCTAGGAAGGATTCAGTAACTTGGCTATGATCTTCTTTCATTGCTAGCTAAAACTAACCCAGTCACAGAGACGTTGGTGCTGATTWTCTAAATTATCTGCCTATAATGAAGACAATTATTCAGATTTGATTCCAGGAATCAATTTTTTGCCTTTGGGTTGAGAAGAATTTGGCTGCTCATCTTTTGACATACCTACAGTAAAACAGGATATTATTACTGAAATTACTGGCTCCTATTCTCCCTTGTTGGAGAGAGCTTTTTGCTCACTTATGAGCAAAAAGGTGGGGTTAAAACTTGCTTGCTTTCTTAGATGTGTGATGTGTCATCCTAAGCAAAGGCRACTTACTGCTAAAAGTACAGCTTTACTGTCAAACAGCACATAAAAAAGCAAGACACGGCTGRTGTCGAATAAGGTTTCTCCACACTTCTGCAAAACGCAGCCCGCAGCCCAAGATGAAGCCACTATAAAACCTCAGAGCAGGCAAGATACACAAGACTGTATAGCCAATGATAACAGGAAAGTTTAGCACTAGATCAACACAAGAATAATTAGCTGTTTCAAGTGGAGACATTATTCTTCATTTCCTGCCCTCAGCTTGTTGCTCTGAACTGTTAAACAATAGCTGTGTTTTAAGCAGGAAGGATAGTATTTCAGAGACTGGTGAAATGGCTGTCCTTTGGGACTGCATCCAAAGGCGGATAGATTCACTGGAAATGTCACTGGGCTGCTCCAGGTGGGCCAGAACAAGCTGAAAAACACAAAAATGGTGGAGAAAGGTGGCTAATTTGGCAACCAAAAAGACATTAGCATTATTTTGGCAGTTCTTGTAATCACTTGGCTTCACATAGGCTTCATATCTACTGGTCTAAAATAGGATCAAGGAATCCCCTTCGTTTTTTTGGTGAGCTGCAAATTACTAATACAAAGACAGATTTTCCTTTTATTCCTACTAATGTCTGTGGGCAATTCTTGCATTTATTTATTTATATTTCCCTCGCTCTGTCAATCTCCTTCATCCATCTCCCACCTTTCAGTCATTTTCTTTCAACCATATTTTTTTTTATTTCACTGTTGCCTTTTCCACCTTTTACCAAGTTTGATACACTGAGGTCTTTACAGGGACCCAGATCCATCCCAGTCCCAACAGGTCTTGGCAAGGATTACTAGCCTTTGGAGGAAGGCAGGCAGGCAGGCCTCAATCTAATTCAAATTCCTAGGGTGACAAGTAATCAGGGGCAGCTAGATACAGGGCAAAGCTTCTCTCTTTCTYCTGATGATAATTTGTTCTGAAAGTTTTTGGCAGAATCTGAACTTAGTATTTGATAATGTGTCTAATGTAAATGCAGTAATTTTGGTCTTCCTCCAGTTTCACACCCTCTCTGCAAAACTAGCATTACCTGGCATCAGTCTGTGAGGTAGGAAAAACAGTTGGGAAATGTCAAGATGAAAAGTTTATATAATGATACCAATCATTAGATCCTTTGTATAGTATATGTGTGGATTATACTTATACACATGTGTATCTAATCTTTTTGGCTTAACACAGTAAACATTTGATTATTCCAGCTGTGCCAAGCTTTCTGCCATTTTTAAGTGTAGGAAAAATCAGGTTAGATGCTCCAAACTTTATAAGTTATTACAAGTTCTCTGAATGTATACGTGCTATCACTGAGAAAAATTTTGTCTATCTGCATATGCAAACAATATGACATGTAAAAAGGTTTATACAAAAATGGAAGATGTGATYTGGAGAATTACTTCTTTTGCACATATTCCATGTCTTTATTTGTTCTTTAATGTCTCATTAAAACACATACACATATATATATATATTCTTTATGTATATATAAAGAAACAAACATGTAGACTGTACTTTGGAACCTCGAAATATACTAAGTCATAGTCTAGCATTTGATAAAACTGTCAGGTAAGATTGAACAGAAAAACTGCAAGGTGATGATGCGTTGGAGACAAGATGTGCTTCTAGTTGCACTCTGAGATAGAAAGATAATTTTTTTTTTTGCTACAAGTTTCCTGTGCTTTGATGAGTCATTTCTGAGTCCTGTRCCTCAGTATCCTTATTCTAAATAATAAAATAAAGTTTTTTTTTCACCATATTTTATGTGGCTTCACTTTCTGTAATATAAATAACTGTTCAAAGCAGAAAATGAGCATAATGACACCTTATTCCTAACACAATACTGCACCCTGTTCTCTGATAAATAATAACATATTTATGCATTTGGATGGTATGTATGAGGCTTTTTTTCTGCAGAGGTGCTTCTGCTTTTTGTCACATAGCAGTAAGTCATTCTTTCCTTGTGCCAAACATTTTGCCTTGTCCTCTTTTCAAAAAATATACAAATGGTGAAATGGAAGAGTTGCATGACTGGTGTGAACTGGCATAGATAGGACAGGAAGACTGGGAAGAAGCTGTAGAAGATATATAAATGGCTGGGGAATGTGTGTAAAGACTTTCTCTGCAATCTTCTCTGCAATCTCTAATCTTTAAGTAACATTAAACTGTCTGCATTAGATCTTCTTCAGCTGTATCATTCTACACAACAGATGTCTATCCCGTGAATCCTTCAAGTGAAGACATTCCGTGATTCACAGAAAATTTATGATTAAAAGATGGTATAAAGATGAGAAACCACCCGCCATTATGAGCCATAATGAACATGTGTGCAAAGTTATTGCGAAAGATGCTCTGCCTTCCACTCTAAGGGTAAAGGGAAAAAATGTTCCCTTTGGTTGAAGAAAATGTATAAATTAAGTAAAGATGGTCCTCTCCTACTGTTTGAGTCTTTCATATCAGTTTACAAGCAGTAAAATCATAAGAGCTCAGCAATGAGTACAACATTACTTCTATTCATCTGTCAATTTCAAGAAATAGGAGTATATAATTTGTTGAGTAATCCTTTGAATTCCCATCTGAATATTAAAAAAGAAATGTGGTATTACTTGATGTACCTGTCTGTGACTTGTCAGACTGTAAACAGCTCTCAGTGCCTAGCTCTATTTGGCTATCTRTAACCATGAGGCAGATATTGGATTAACAAAGAGTTTCTTTAAGATACTTCTTTTTATCTGACAAAGGCCATGGTTCCTTCCCCTCCTTAGGATGTATAGAAATGGGGGAATTTTCATGGTGCTACTGGTTAACTAGGAGAAAGGAGAAGAAAAGAATGTCATGTGAATTAGGTAACTCCAAATTGAAGAAATMTGGCTATTTATCATCATTTTACAGAATAAGAAAACTTCTAAAAAATGCTCTGGATTAGTAAATAGAGAGAGAAAACAACTCTGAAAATGTCATCTTTTGTTATCTATGAAAACTTACAGTAAGTATTCACAACAGGTGTGTCAGGGAGCAGAGAGGTTCAGCTGCCCTTGAATGGATGGAGATCCCAGTAGCAGTTTCCAGCACAGCAGAGACCAGTTGTGGCATCGCAGGGTAGTGACCAATGTCCCTGACTGGACTGAGATGGGACTAGTCTGGTGGAGGTTTTGAGGAGGACAGGCACAGGGAGGACTAGAGGTGCCCTCAGGGCTTGGATGCTGTGTTTGTAAATTTTGAGTTAGCTTTGGTTTTTAATTTGGTTTTAGTTTGCATTAGTTTTAGTTTGCTGTCATTTCAGTTGAAAYGGCTTCTTGCTCTGAAACATTTTCTTAATCCTACTGTGAAGTGCTGGAGTAACCTCCAAGGTGTATACGAGCAGTTTCCACTTCACTGATGAACAATTTATCTAATGTAATGAACTCAGATGCAAATACTGAAGCTGTCTCACTGCTAAATACTAAATAAATGCAGGCCACAGACCAACACTGCAGTTTTGGCTCCTTCAAAAAGTCTGAACCTAGAGGCAGAGACAGCTCCCAACAGGCAGTTCAAGTTGGGGACACCTTATTGTGCAGGACATCACCTATCACTGCACCTATCACTGCAGGGATGCAAGACACTATGTTGTTTGGCCTCAGGCATTAGTAAAGTTATAGTCWGAGAGCTCTGCCATAATCTTCTCTTGACAGGAATGTTATAGGCTTGTTCCTTGATTCTTCTCATTGACCCCATTTATAGAGTAGCTTAAAGGTTTGTCAGATACTGGATCTTATCCCATTATGACCCTGGAAAGGTTAGTGGGAATTTTATACATTTATATTATATTATATATTCTCTGAAATAAAAGGGATAAGATTTTTCACCTCAAGTTAGCCATCTACAGACTGTACTCTGAACTCATTTTTTCAGTCAGTGCGGAAAAAGAGGTGTATCCAAACAAAATGGTCAGTTTGACAACACTAATTGTGTGCTATAAGAATAGAGTGAAAAGCAGAGTAGCTATTTATCTTTCAAAACTTTATTTTAATAAAGCTGTTATGCACATCTTGAAGTTCATATGTTTCATATTGCTATAAGGGGTGCCCTTGATATGCTGGCTCCAAGCACTTCTGAATATGGCCCATTTTTATTCTGTGTGGGTATGCTACTATTCAGCGGCAGTTAGAATATATGCCCTTGAACAGAAAGAGAATAACTAGACTACAGACCATGCCTGGGTCAGAGATTAGGAATGCTAAAATGGTGTAAAACCTTGGCTGCAGTAAAAGAAGATTATTTCCATGGTAAGGAATTATCATGATGTCCTCTTCTGTTCAAGTGATAAACTTTAAGTGAGGAACTGTTCAAGGATATTTTCATTCCATTTAAGACATCTTGTAACAATTTTTGTAGCCTTTTTGTGTAAGTTGCAATGTTAAAATATAGTTGTTAATCAGTTAGCTGATCTTTCTTTCCTTTTTATTATTTCTTTCTTCCTTTGGATACTCTAGAAGCATTTTCTCAGGTATCCCTGTCAGCCTTTTTTGCAATAGTGCAGAATTTGCTTGATCGTGTTCCAACACAGTTGTTAAAAGAATACCTGACTTTTCTTGGTCATGCTATCCTAAGAATTGTGAATTGCTGTCTTGAATCTGAGATGGTTCCAAACTAATTTAAACTGGACTACAATCATTCTTTTGTTAGAAAAGATTCTTTGTCCATGGATGATTTGTTTAGTAGCCAATCAGTTCATAATTTACACATTTCAGTTAACAAGATGGAAAAAAAAAGAACTTTAAAGYACAGTCCAGCTTTTATATATGTTGTAGCACAAATCTTGCTGAGTTAGTTTTTGCAATTGTCCCTTGGTGTAGGACAACTTATAGAAGCTACCTCCTTTGTAGTTTATCTTCTAGCAGCAGTTTGTTAAAGAACTTCAATATCTGATAACTTTTATGTACAATCCTTTGCTTAGTTCTGCAAGATCATTCTGGGAGGACTTCACTGGCAATAGAATGCGATTTAAATTATTGGGACTTCTTAGAGTTAGGAAGGCTAGCCTGTTCATGCCAATGTCAAGGTCAGGGCTTTATTTAGCATCTTTGCTTGATGAGGCCCAGTGCCCTATAGCTGGACTCAATCATCCTGAAGGTCTTTTGCAAACATAATGAATATATGATTCTATGACCTATAAGTTTTATTTTTTTTTTTTATGCTGTTTTTTTTATGCTGTTTTTTATGCTGGTGATCTTTGCTAGTTTCTCATTACTCTCATTGTTGAATTATATGATATGTGAATATGCCAACTTTAAGAAAACTTTTTATAGCCCTCAGGACAGCATAAAAGAGACTGTAAAATAGAAACCATACATGAATAGTAAAGTTGTGATAGTTAATGTTTTTGAATAGTTGTGGGGCCCGAATTATTATAGCCTGATCATAGTTTCAATCTTTTGATTGAAGAGAAACACTCCCACTTTTAAGATAAATACATATTTTAAAAGCAAAATCTCTCTTCCATTAGTGAACCCACTGAACTATTTACTGGGGAAAAGTTTAGCTAAGCTTCAGAAAAAACATCCTAATTTGTGTAAAGGAAACAGGATATAAGCTTCCAATAATCTCCGTACCAAGAGTCCAGTACAGAGGAGAGTTTCATTGACAGCATAAAGCTCTGTGTGAACTTGTTAGAGGTTGTGAGCCTCCAGCTTCTTCAATATCGTTGGAATTGAAAATAAAACTTCATGAAAGATTAAAATAGCCTGCTGATCTCTCTTCATTTGAAAAGGTGAGTTTTGAAATGCTTCAAATGAAGCATTTCATTTGAAAAGGTGATTTCTC
>NW_020455632.1:4383534-4394274 GCF_003342845.1 Nothoprocta perdicaria
CTTGTGTGCACACACAGTAATGTACCGTCTCCATCAAGACTATCATACTGCATAGTATCAGAAATAATATTCTCAAAAACCTAACTCTACAAAGCCAYATGCAAAAAACAATCATGTTACTGGGAAAGCATTTTCAAATTAATGCTATGGAGTTGATCAACAAAATTAATAACACTGGGTGGTGGAAAGTTCTTTTAACTATTTTGTAAGCCTGAGCTCCAAATGAGTGCCACATCATATCTCCCAACTCATTCCTACATATGTTTGGAAATTAAAAGGAGATGAATTCTGCATCATGTTCAGAAGGTTAGTGAGGTTTAGAGCATCAAATGATGCCTTTGCTATAAGCAATTTCTTATGATCCATAACATACAAGGTAAAATGTTTCCACATTTAAGTAGTTTAATCCACTGATTATAAAATCATGAGAACCATCCTCTGAGAAATGGGCTCATGGAGCTCAGTGGTTGCTAAGCTGTTAGGCAGTGCTTAACAAAATGTGAAATATTTGAGGCTCTTCAATCTGTGTGAAATGTTCTTTAATAAGCATTCAAACACTTGACTTCCATTTTGTTTGCATAAAGTCTACTTGGGAAGTGGTGAAGGCAATGGTAAATGCAGTGCTCACATCACAAAGACAGAGCTTGCCTTGTGTCATATGGCACAGATGAAGAATACTTCTTCTGACAGTCATTTTTGCTAAGACCACCATCTTACAAACCCATGTAGCAAGTTCTGAAGCATTTCCCATAAGGGGGGCTGATGAAATCCTTAGCATCTCTCCCAGTTGCTTCTTCTAACACACCCATATTTTCTAACAATATTGTCTTGAACATCAGCCAGTATCCCTAAACTATTTTAAACAATTTATTTTAGTCTACTGCACCCACCAAGATGAATGTTGATGGATATCAGATTGCCTTCGTGTCTCCTTTTTTATGTTCTTATAATACACAGGACATGATTTGATTTAAGGTTGTGATACCTGCATTTAGATGTCAACATGTAGGTGTCTGCAACCGTGCTCATGTTTRAGTTAGTACTAAATAGTCCGTACTACATTAGTACTAAGCCTGAACTCAGTTGCTTAAACCTAAGTATCTAGTGACATTGAAAATGCCCTGAGATATCTAAGGCAATTGGACAGGACTGGAAGCTACAACACAAACTCACTGCAAAACTGAAACCTCTTGGATCAGCAGCTGGAGGCCTGACAGGATCCCTTAGGACTAATCAACATATAGTCAATGCCTGTGTGCAGCTGACCTTGAGCCCTTGCTATATTGGAAGTTGTTCACAAACATAAAAGTTACAAATATATGTAGGTTGTCACATATGTAGTATACAGCATAAAATATGTATTTAGGATGCAGGCTATATACCAGTTTCATATTCCATTTTGGACTGGAAAAGATGGGATTTGAGCCAAACATGGAGCCATAGCCCAGAGACTGAAATCAATTAATCAAAAGTTCTGGATATGGCCTAAAGATTATAGAGATTGAGAGAATTTTTCACTGACCTTGCTGTGCTTTGGATCAGACTATCTGTGCATGAAATAGCTTCCAGGATCAGACCCATTATGAGTTTACTGCTCACTGCAGATTTAATGAAACTGCTTCAGCAACATAAATTTCATTGTAAAGTACAGATTTTAAATCAGCATTCGTTCCTTGCAGTGTTTTACACATATGATCCACTTATAAACTTTCATTAAGGAAGCTAGGTTAAAGTAGTGAGCCCTAGTTTGTATAAGCTTTGTCTGCTTCAGATCTTATAAAAATAAATTTAAGTAGCTTACATATCCCTAAATAAACTACAACAATAGTAGAGCACAGTTCAGTTAATCTAATATGGTAGAAAAAAAATTCCTTGCTGGTTTTGAAAATGTTAGAGATTTGCCGGATATATCATTACCACCAAGTTGGTACTGACTTGTGGAGGCTATAAAACAAATAAAGTCATTAAAAATAATTTGAACAAAAGGGGTAACTTGATATCATAATGCCATCCACATTYGGTTAAAATGACTTATTTTAAAGCTCTCTTTCATCTTACTAAACAGATTTCCAAAGTTAAAAAAAAAATGTGATTAATAAATTATCCTCCATAAATCTTATGATAACTATGATAGTCTTTGGAGAATTATGAAGCCACATCTGGAAAAAGTATTTTACTGCCTGTAAAACAGCATGCCATGAATTTTACTAGTGCACATTAGTAAGTAAAATACGGTATATAATTTTTGTATTCATCAGTGTGAGTGCAAAACACATCATTTTCTCCTCCCCAAAACTCTTAGATTTATTTCACAATAAAGATTTCTTGTAAAGTTTATAAGGAGCTTGTTTTCTATTATGCATACAGAGATATTTCTCCTTTATATTAGCTGTAATTTACAAGATGAACTGGAGAGTACCTAGCATCGGAACAGAAGTAAGTAAACAGTAAAAGTAATAGGGTTCATTTGTTATTATTATTGCACCAAGGCTTAAATGAATAAGGCCAAGCCACTGATTAAATGCCAAAGCACTAATCAAAAGAGAAAGCAAAGAAGTTCATTTTCTGCTTCATAATCCAACAATAGCTATTACATTATTCTTTTTCATTAATAACATTTTAAAATATATAGATTTGAGTTGCAAGTCATTCAAGATGAGTGGCTGTAATATTTCTGGAATTAAAAACTTGATTAAACTTAAGTATTTCTTAAATAAAATGAGCAATGTTCTTTTAGAGCCAAGTATGTCCCAGGGAAATATAAAACCCTTTTTATTTCCAAGCAGATGTTTGCAATAAGAAATGGATGGTGAGTGAAAGGGAAGAACACCATTAAGCTAAGGTAACCCCTAAAGATTTTTATATAGTTCTGCAATCATATAAGCTCCATCAGTGATAAATATCACAATAGTAGTTGTAATGTACCTGGTTTTATTTATGTGTAGATCCTTGAATGCGCCTTACCTCAAGTAATATAATTCACTTAATGACCATAGAAGAGCTATATTTTAATGTAAATGAAAGCAACATAACTTTTTTTTTTAACCTGAAAAGGTTCTTTCTCTAAAGATAATTTGCAATAAATCTGAACAATAACATCTGTAAACCCATTTTTTGTTTTTAGAATATGAATAAGTAAAAATTCCTATTTAAACACTTACTTATGACGATTATGTTCTGATATTCTTATTTATTGCAACTGATATTTTGCATAATCTCAGAATTATTAGAGTTGTTTGTGTACTGTTATTCAGTATGAGAATATGGATTGTATTCTGGTTGCAGAATTCAGATAGCAAAACAACTAGATCTTTTCTGCTTTGAAATACACCTATCGATGCTTATTGCCTTTACTCAAGACAAAGATTTCGAATAGTTGTGTATTTTTTTAATTTGCATAATGAGAAATTCCAACATTTCTGAATATCTATTTTGAACCTGTTGTAGCAAGAGTTGTGTAATGTCAAAATCACATGTTCTCAGATTACTGATTTTTATTTAGGAAATGGCCCTTGATATCAAGACACTCAAAAATTAGAAGYTATACACATAAATAGACTTGTACCGTGTGAAGCATATGCAACAAATTCATACTTGAGTAACGTGGTGATATGTCTGACTTAGATTCATTCGCACAAAGTCGTTCCAAAGTGAATGGAACTCACTTGGAAGGACAACTACAGAATATGCATAACCTGGCTGCATAATTTGCTGTATGGATTCCAGTGTGCAAAGTACCTTGAAACCTTGAAAATACCTTTATTTCCAGTATGTGTGTGTGGGGGGGAAAAAGAAAAAAAAAAAAAAGATTACTCTCTATCAAAAAGTCCTGCTCCTGGATACAAAGATGGATGAAATGCATGTTCTGCAAAACTCTGGAGCACATGTAAGAAGGCAAAATCAAATGCACAAACTAGCCAGGAAGTGTTAAATGCTGAAAAAGCTGYAGGGACAGCAGGGAAGCATAGAACTTACACATCATTGCTCCTTGATGCTACTGCAGAAAAGACAAATCTTGTCTGTGAGTGTGATAACAAGAATGTTGCCTGTGAGAAAAAGGAAATAATTATTCCTTTCTATTCAGCACTAGGCAACCTCAGATGGAGTACTCTGCCCAGTTTCAGTACCACACTTGAAGTAAAATGTTGGAGACAGTCCAAAGGTGAGCTGAAAAACAAGGGATTAAGAAAACATGACCTTTGAGGAAATACTAAAAGAACTGGCTTTTTAAAAGAGAAGATTGGAGTTGAGTGGAGTGGGACATGAACTGGTGACATGATAAGATATGTGAAAGACCTATGCAGAGAATGATTATGAGCTATTTTCCATGCCATGTAGAATAAGAAAAAACTGACAATCTGGAAAAGGGAAAATTCTAATTGGATATCAGAAAAACGTTCAAGCTAAAAGAATAGTTGAGTCTATTAGCTTAATGTTTAATTGATAAAATTGTTAAAAGACTGTAAAGCTTGCTAGTTATCATTTGTAAGAGACAATCAAGATTATTTCTGGTTCCCTTCTAGCAATAACTTTCAGTGATCCCTAGATTTGTCCTTTTGAAAATAGACGCCATGTAGTACAGGTATGAATTCTAGTACAGTAGTTGGAGATAAAAACTGGACCACAGCCTTGCTTTAAGGACCCAATTCTTTCAAACTATTTTGTAATGTAGCCATTACAAATCTACATTGTGCCATCTACATTAGTGCTATAGTGGAATACGTGAGTTCTTCTTAGGTCCAAATTTGTCTTGAAGTCTTATGATACATACCTAAACGTAGCTTAGGGGCAGTTGAAGCTATTTTCTTCCTACTGGAAGTGAGGAAGTGAGGCTGAAGTCATTATTGAGAACATTTACTTCTAATGTGTGTGTATATTCCTCTAGCAGTTGGCTTTTCATGCATATGCATGAAAACTAGGATTGGCAGCTGACACTAACTGCAGATAAAGCATTCACATATGACCCTATAGTCATAACAGGTAGCAGAGAAATAGATGCCTTTTCTTCTGCCTTTACATTATACCAGTCAGTATTGCRGATACACACAGTGTCTGGAATTTAATATGAAGTAGTACAGATGTGAGCTCAGTGCATTAACTCATGTAAGTAATTACCAATATGTACAGAAGAAGAGTTATAGAAGATGTCCCTCTGAGTTGCCTATGCTGATTTTATTTACCCATAAATCTTCTGTCAATGCAATTCAAAAAGATGTTTGTATTTATTTCCTTTATAAATGGCTATGTGAGGAGTCATTGACTTTCCAGAATTTATCATTTTTAGTAGAAAAAATAGTAAATGGGAGATATTTGGAAATTCCTTTCTATGATATCTGTTTCTAATTTATTTTTAACCAGTAACAAACTGCCAGCAATTGCATGAATTTTAGATATTTTTAAGCAATATTTCTTTCTCTTTGATGGACTAACTCCAGTTCTGAGAAGCTATTTCAAGAAATAAAGTTGCTTTATTCTGTTCCTGACATATCTGTATTTGGGTAAAGCAACAGATTATTCTATGCACATGTACATTGGACTGCTTTATAGTGGCAGTCTTGCAGCAAAATAAAAGCACACAGAATGGAGTTTGGTGGAAGTGGTGATTCCTTCAGCATCTGAACAACTTGTCCTTGGCATTGACCACTAAACCTTTGAAATATGGAAGAACTGTATATGGAATATATTTGGTTATTTTTTTTGCAATTATTTGTGTATTTATTGTAAATTTTAAAAGTAAATTAGACATTATTCAGTAGCAAAACAAGTACTGTGATCTCACATTCTCTTTTACAATTTCAAGACTACCTGCTAATTATAATTCTTTGCAAGCAGCACTGATAAGCAGGTGCAGTATCTTGGATTCTTCTTATAATAACATCTCTCAGTCACTTAACTAAATGCCTAATTTAGGAATAACCTATTGCTGTATGTACTTTTTGTAGTCAGTAAAGAAAGATGAGTGCTTACAAARAGCAGGTCATATCTTCAGATGAACCCATCTGACTTTCCACAGGTGCCTATGCTTCTCCGCTAGTTATGTACAGTTAGCTACTAACTCAGGAGGTTCAATCAAATGCTGAAGTCTACACCATGCCGTGGATGACCAGATACACATAAACTAGTTCCTTCACAGGTTTCTGGTATATCCTGGTTCTACTGTGYTTCAGTTCATTGTACTGTAAAAGGCAAAACGTTTCAAGCGCTAAAAACCTAATTAATATCCAGATTAGGAGAGATCAAGGAGAAGAATATCCAACTCAGCATTTGGGTGACAAATACCTTTCTCAGATCATTACCATGAGAGTCTTACAGGACTCTGTATTTGCTTTATGAAAGCTGCTCTCCAGATGGGAGGAGCATCAGGAAGTGGCTGTCATCTCACTGATATCAAGGGCAAATGAGGAAGGAAACCTTTTCTGTGTTACAACTTGGGGASCAACAGAGAGTCTCTTAAAGAGATACTCTGACCAAAGAGCAATTCTGAAGAGCAGAAGGAATGTAAGCCTGCTGGGTGCAGAAGGGAGATACCACTGGTGAAGGGCAGGGGAGTCACGGAGTGGATATGCAGAACTGGCTAGGGGAATCCTGCATGGAATACACTAATATTCTTCCACCCAAATTCCTTTGCTTCCTGGGCACAGTCATCATGGCAGCAGCAGACATGCTGTTAGCACACTGGCTAACAGTAAAAACAGTGTTCCTGAATGAGACTTAGTAGCACACCTGTGCTTGTAAACAGCTCTCCCAGAGCCTATTCCTTAGCTTTAAGCTGAGTAGCAAGGTCTGATTATGTCCATGATATTAAACTTGTTTATTCTCCAAAGCACATTTGCACAATCCAAACTATCAATTGTGGCCCTTGGATTTGCTGCTGCATTGTGCTAAAAGTTGTTTAGAAGAGTGTTGGTTGTTTGGTTGCAGTGGAAAGGGTGCAACCAGTCTAAGAGTTTTAACAGTACAGCTGACTAAGTTACAGGCCTCAGCAATGTTCCAGGTTTAATCTCCTGGTATGAAAGAAGTCAGCATGTCCTGAGGCAATTAAGACAGCAAGTCTGTCTCCTCAAAAGTGTCTGAATGCAGAGCAGTGTTCAGGATGCCTGAAAGAAAAGTTTGCTGATTTCTCCATCACATCTCATCCTGAAGAGCAGAATGGACATCCCTCCAGTGTAAAACAGCGCCTGGATACCTGTGATGAAGAGTGTTCCTCTTTATCTCAAGCTATAGAAGCTGTCATAAGCTCACTGTACTTTTTGATGCCTGCTTGTGAATGGAGTTCTCTACCTCAGAAAGTTGTTGAGAAGGGTACATATATAACCATCCATGCCAGTCAGATGAAGTTTTTAGCTACGATCAAGAGAGCTTTAAATATAGATTCACACAGATATGTCTTAATTGGAGACCCACTGATGATTTAAGCAGACCTTGTGTGTTTAGGAAGACTTAAGGGAATTTATCACTTCTTTATTTGTTTGCCTCTTTGAAGCAATATCACTTACCTTTTCCTCAGTTTGCCTCTTTTGCTTGAAATTAAGATATTAGCAAAGATCCTTTCAAAAGATGTATTAAGTGATTTCCCTCCATTTGATGTGCATTTTAAAATCTGTATTTCTAGGTTGAAAGGAAGCCAAAGGACGTTTGTTTCTGATGACATTTAACCGTAAGAAAGGAATTCTAGAGAGGCAGCAGATGTGACATTGAAAAATATTGATGGTACTGATCCTCTGGTTATTCTAAAAAGCTTTCCTGTGTTTAACTTTCCCATCTTTCTGCACAGAAAATCATAACATATTTCTAGGCTTGTAAAACTCCTGGAACTCAAGAGGCAGCTAGTGCCACTGATTTGATGATGTGCGAGACTCAAAACCTGACATTTTTCTAGCATAGCAAGATGGATAGTTTAGGCTTTTTGTCCTTAATTTCCACATTCTTATAAACACACAAAAATGATTTGTTTAAATGGTATTGTTACAAAATACATCACAAGCTTTTTGAAAGTGTATTTCTTTTGGAGTAGTCATGTAAGGCAATTGCTTTTTTCAGAAATACCTGAATGAAGACTGAAATTGAAGAATCAAGAAGTATAATGATGGTGGGTCACACCATTAGTGAAATATCTGAGTGTCACAGGTCAAGAAAGCTTCCACAGTAACTTGCCCACCTGTCACTTTCTAGTCTGGACTACCAAAGAGGTGAGTTTTCCCCTCACCCCAATCCACTCACCATTAGTTCACTGAAAATAGAAAAATAGTGAGTGATAATCACTATTTATGAATGAGGGCCTTTCAAAGAGTAATGATATCAAATGAAAGTCCAGAGGTTTTGGTATTCGATATCAAATGAAAGTCCATAGTTTTTGGTATTCATTTAAATGTTGGATTTTTTTTCCTATTCATTCYTCTAGAAAATGTTGCAAGATATCTCTTCCTATTATTTTGACTTACCTAAAGACTGAACTAAAATGTTGTTGAAAGTATTTCCAGTTTTGCTATATTGTTTCTTCTGTTTTGAGCTCCAAGAGAATAATGTTTAAGATGGAACATCTTTTAATTTGAAATCTGAGAAAAGAAAACTTATGGTTCCTTCAGTAAAGGAGAACACCCACACTTTTCTAGATAAAGAAATATGAAATTGCTGCATTTTATTTTTCTTGCAATCATAATTGTGAGATGTGATGTATGAGTTATGATTAGAATGAGTATATATATTTGTATATAAACCATTAAAATAGACAGTAACATAGATTTACCAAAAAAAAAAAAAGGACGAATTTAGAAAGAAACAAAATACAATTCCTTCCAAAAGTCTTGCATGTTTTTTGTCTGTTGAGGTGAGAGGAAAAATAATAAAAATACAGGAAAAAAAAAMMAAAAAAAAGTTTTAAATTCTGAATAACATTTCAAATTATTAAAAGAGATTGAGGAAAAGCTAATAATCCATCTCTAAAACATGACATGAATAAATACTTTGCACATTGTCACACAACACAGAAAGCAGAACATGGAGATGACTTTTATGATGCTAAAAGATTTATCATCCTGGCCATGACTATAAGAAAGCTCCTAGTGCTCAATGAGCAGGACTTCTGCCACAGTGATCTGCCTTAAGATTCCTTATAGTCCTGCAGGAGAAATGTCTCCAACTGCTCCCTCTGACTCCTCAGCAGTCAAATGATCCTTCCTATCTCAAAGGCAGAAGGCTTTATGGGGTCTTCTGATTTTTCTTCTTTTGATGTCTCAAAACTGGATAGACTGGCAGCAATGTTGATGACATTCAGCCTTATATGTCACCGCCACCAGTATCATTACCAGGACGTTGTCTTCAGTCAAGCTGCCCAATTGAAAATACCACTACTACCATTGCTAAATTATTCTCATGACCTGGAGAGTGTGTTACATCTTGAAAAGRTATTATAGTCAGGCTGAATGTGAAAATAGCATTCTTGTAACCTTGTTGAAGGTTTCCTCTGAAACTGAGGGAGGCAAAATTTCCAGATGGTACAACGTACAGCTGCACCTTACTGAGTTCAGAGATAACATGATTACCTCAGATTTATGTTACAAATCCTCTAGTGGCCATCAGTCAGAGAGCTGGCTTAAGCTTTGATTTTGTTTTTTAATCACCTTCAAGTTTCTTAGAAATTTAAGCCACAGTCCATGAACACTCCTTAATCAGCCTCAGGGGTCTAGAKTAAATTTGCTGTCATAGCCCAGAAGGAAAGCTTCAGAAACATCCCGAAGTTGTCCTCTTCAAAACAGTCCTCAAAACAGTTTTTCCATCATAAAGGACATCACCATGGGAACACTCTTTTTTTCTTTATTCCTAAACTGTACRTTGTCCTCACTTCCCTGACTGTGATCTCAAGCAGAGTTTTACTGCTACAGAATAAGAAGTGCYATGGGCTTTGTAGACTCCTAGGAGAACCTTTCTGCTCAAGATGTGTGACTTGCAAACTGTGGAAGTTAAAACTCTAAAATAAATAGACAAACARACTTTTACTGCCAAAAATGTTAGAAAGGACTTGTCTATTATAAAYGGTTACCATAATTCATACCAATAGATACCATAATAATATCTAAATACCATTAAAGGGTAAAAAATCCATTACACTGTTGAGGAAATGGTGTAATGTCTATCTTGAAATAGGAAAAATAGCATGACAGCCATTCCGACAGCTGACAAACAAAAATTTGGACAAGAATCATCAGCCCTATAATCATACAGTTGAAGCTCAAAGAGATAAGTGAAGTTTCTCTCCTTTTTTGAAGCAAAGTGTGTTTCTTTGTCAGGCACAGAGAAGGATCTTTGAAGCTCACTCATCCCATTATGCTGAGAAGAACACAGGAGGTGAGATGAAGAAAATGCCTTGCATTGATTTCCTTAAAAGCCACTTAATGCCATTGATTATGTACACTTTTACATAGGTGAAGTATTTTACCTGGCTTCAAGGACACTGGTTGTCTTAGTCATAAGAAGCTGCTTTGGATTCTATGCTGGCTGAGCAGTTATCCTGCTATTCATTGCTCAGTGTTACATTAGACTGGCACTGTCTCTTCCCTTCACCATGAGTAAAAGGATGTTAGAACTAATTCTTTTGCTGGCTTCTAGGATGAGAAATAACAATTCTGTAAAAAATGTAATTCAGCACTTTCCTGGGAGAGTGGATAAATCATCCACTTTTGATCTCCAGAGAGAAATGAATGCATTTACCCCTACTTGTCCTTTACTTAAAAAAAAAAAAAA
>NW_020455632.1:4394720-4415730 GCF_003342845.1 Nothoprocta perdicaria
CTTTTGGCTACAAAATAAACATACCAGAGTATCACAGGAAAAGGCTGTTCCCAAGAATTACAGCCTCAATGCAAACCAAATTAGTTTTCTGTTTTACATGATCTTGAAAAAGTTTGTGTTTGACTTTCATTTTAAAAATAAAGACTTCTTTAAGCATCAGAATAATTATTCATCCATAGTCTGTTCACAGCAAACACTTTCTCTTCACCCATAGACTAAATTCAGCATCCCTGTGTCAGAAATTGTTTAATATCTAATTATAATATTTTGGTAAAATCTAAGCTAATTCATATAAATAGGGCAATAAAGAATTATTTTCTCTTTCAGTCAATATCAGCAAATAATCAGGTGTTAATGCAGCCACCAGAGGGCATCCATATGGCCATGTAATATGATTCTAATGAAGTTGCAATAGAAGAATTAATAACAATTATTAAATGAGGTCAACAGATGTCAAACAAAGCACGTTCACTACTTCCTGCCAAATTCTACATGTGTAGAAAATTAAAACAATGCTTCAGTATTAAACAATCTTAAAACAAATCACTCAGATTTTACGTAGGAGATAATCTCCTGATTGCCAAATCTTGAATTCTTTACACTTTTAACCACTACTTGTTCTAGAAAGTCTCTACTGATGTCTGTCTGAGTAAGGACTGACATAGTATTGACCAGCTTCTCATTCAAATTGATGAGACAATTTCTTGTCTACAGCAAGAATACAAATGGATTTTTAATTTTTGGCCCCAGACAATGCATAATGATGCTGGTAAGATGCTGACAGAACTTATTTTTTAATGCAGAGCATGAGGAGACTTTTTTCCCCAAAATCACAGAGCTAAAAATAATAGCTTTTTAACTGTGTGTTTCATAAATTGTAGATTTGACAGGCCTGGAAAGGAGTAAAAGGTCAATTTATTTATGTTCACAGTAGTTTTGAGGAAAGCAGCAATCTCAAAATGATGGAACCCTAATACTTTTGAAGAGTGATGATTTCTAAGAACTTTTAGGAGGGAGTGGTATTTCAGGACTGTCAGATTTTGCACTAATGTTGAAGAATATCTCATCAGGACCATGAGGTTTGTAGGAATGGTGTCTATGTCAAGGATTCATACAAAGTGAAATCCATCACCATATCCTGCTCCCAAACATATTAATATTTTGGAGTATTAGTTTAAAACATAATTCTGTAGCAAAATTCTGTGCTCCAAGGATAAGGCAGAACTCATTAATATCCYATAGGTTTGGGAGGCAGTTAGCATAGCTGCCAGCTTTCTCTTGAAACTAGTCCCAGCATATATTGTTGGGACTATTTGTCCTTTTATGTCCAGTTCAGAAAATAAGTGGTGAACTGTTAAGCTAAAAGCAACACTCAAGCCCATTGCATGGAGATTATTTATGACATGCTTATATTCTCTTTATTTTACAAATGAAATCCTACTCTTTGAGATATTTATACATAGTTTTTGAGGAGCCAATCCTTCCAAATCAGAATTGGACTTTAAAGAAGGAGGTTTTATTCAAGACAATAGTGCATCAGAGACAAAAAGGAGAGTTAGCAGGAGTTCTAGAGTGCCAAAGAGTCCTCAGTGGTTAAACAAAAGGTAAGAATCTTTGCAGAAGTCTGCAAACAAAATTGCCATCATAGATAAAGTCTGAATAATTATCTTCAGCTCTGTGCATGAAAAATTGTATGTTACTGTGTAAATTTTTACTAGCAGCCAAGTCTGGTGATATTTCTTATAACTAATTAGTTTAACTGATGTGGAATTACTATAACCCCAAGACTTCAATAATTGTTTAAAGATTTAAGTTTCACAATCAGTTTCATAAGCCAGAGTAGTCAGCAGCCAGGTTTGTGGCTGAATTGTGAAAGTTAACAGAACACTGTGTCGGAACTTACTTTAAAAAAATATTATATTGAAGTCATGGGACTGGCAGTGAAAACTTTTAAGCATGATGCAAAATTTTGCCTGGCACAGTTTAACTTGTGAAGAAACCCGCAGGCTTTATAGGCAAGATACCTAAACTAAGACACAGATTTCTTCCTGTCTGAGTTTGTTGATGCAGACATTTTCCCAGTAAGATCTGAAATAAGAACTGATGCTTACTGTGATATACAAAGAAAAACAAATACATACTAGACAGGAAGCTTGAAGTAAACCCAAATTTTTACACAACAACACATGTGCTTGAGAGGTAGTGGCCCTGTGAACTTGGAAGCTTTTCTRTAGACTGTAATTTGATAATATTTCAGTGTCTTTCTTTAAAGGAAAATGGCTCTGTATATGTATGTAGCAGGCTCTTCTATCTCAGATAACAATTCAAAGGCATAATTAACCAAAAGAATAAACCCAGAAATCATTTGTCTGTCTCCTATTTGAGGAAGAAACACGGTGTCACATAATAACGTCTTCTTCTGTGCCAATAGACATGGGATTGCAAATTAACTGAGTTTGTATCACTTAATTGAGTTTAATCTATAGACTTTTTCTGGCTGAAGAGATTCAATATTATAGATGGYCACTGCAAGTGGTGGTACATGCTACTGACAGGGGAAGTAGTTTTGTGGAGGTACAACAAATCTAGTCCTTCCTTTTCCACCTAAATGATCTGAGCTTTGAGGGTTCAGAATGTCAGATTTGCTTTTCCTTAACCTCAGGGATGAGTGGGATCTGTCTATAGTCAGTGGAGAGAAAAAGAACAGTAATTCGAGCTAAATATCTAAGTTTTAAAGCAGCTTAAGTTGGATGAGAAAAAAACTCAGCCTTGTCTTACAGTCCAGACTTGTGCCTATGCACTATAACAAAAGTTTCCTTAGGCAAATCTTCACTAAGAAGAGAGGCCTAAGAAGATAGGATGTGGAATCTGTTTTTTCAATCTAAAGCAGTGTATATACAAAAATATATTTTTAAAAAATGCTATATATTGAGATTAGAGGAAGTTAGTTTGTTATCTGAAATGAAATAAAACAAACACTGTATGTTTCTTACAGTGGTGTTCACATTCCCTGGTAAATTCTGCAGGCTCTAAAACAGATGGTGAGGCTTTTCACAGTCAGATATGCCACACATCAAGATGAGGAGAATGTTTTAATTTTCAGCAGACAGAGCTGACGACAAAGAAAAAAACTACTGTAACAGTTGCTTTATAGGTTTGATGTTCAAAAAAGACACAAGTCCTATATCAAATATCGAAATTTAAAATGATTTCTCTATTTCACTAGTGAGACATTTCATCCCAGGTAATAAGGAACTGATTTGAAAGAGATAAAAGGAAACAGAAAAAAAATACCCTGTCCTTAATCTTTTCACTCTTTCAGAACCAAACTCCAATCGAATATTTTAGAAGTTCTGGAACTACCAGAGAGATTTTATTTTGACAATTCTAATTGCCATCAATGCCTCACTCTGTAACACCACAAAAATGATATTTCTGGCCAGCACCTGAAAGGTAAGTGCCAGAAATCTCACATGAAATGACAGTTTTCAATTGACTGCCAGTTCAAATTGGTGATTTGATATGCTCAGATAATTTCAATAAATATTCAGAGTTTTGGATGATTGTCTGAACCAAACTTGCASTCTGAACCTTTCTATTCTGCTATGTGAAGGGAAAATCATGGTTCTACTTTGTAGATCATAGCATTATCTGGTGAATGTATTACTTAATGAAGAATATTTAGCCCTCAGCATATTTTCTCCTCCTACAGCCTCAGTATTTTTAAGAAGATGGGATTTGAGAGTTTTTTTACATCTGAAATTTGTTTTCAGGGAGCTGGAAATAAAAATAAAAACTTCACTGAGCTGTGAAAACATAATTAATATATTTGTTAGCCATGCTGACAATAATAATTCATTTTTTTCCATGCACATCACCCACAGTCTATATATAAGAACATTTGATTTTCATTTCCGATTTACTCCAGTATGATTTTTTTTTCAGCCCAAGAAAATATTTGAAATGAAGAGCCCAGTCTCTGATGTGCAAAATAACACAAGTTTTCTGGATAGTCAGGGCTTATGTTAAGCTACCAACCTCCATTATATCTCAGCTTCAGTTCAGATTTGTTTAAACTTGTTTCCACCTGCACCACAACCCCTTTTACTGCCAGTGTAACATACTCTTCCCCAAGGAGTCCTGCATTATAAATCACTAAAGTGCAAATGCTGCTTTTGCCAGCATGAGAGGGGTCTGGCACGATGAATCTGAGCAGTAATGAGGGACATGGAATAGCCCACACACATTAGGAAAGGGGAAACCAGAACACAGCCTTCGAGTTTAGAAAGCACTGTATCAAAAGTTTTAAACACACCATAACAGATTCTGATACGGAGCTTTAATCTGTTAGCTGTGACCCTGAGGAGAGCAACTGGTCCCAAATCAAACACAAGCCATCAGATGATAGCCTCGCCTGCCTGTATGCATACACCTGCACATCATAAGGCAAGAATAAACTATAACATCATAATGTACTGTGTGCATTTTATAATAACAACAAGATATAATCTACAAATACTTGGACAAAAACTCTTACTGAAACAAAGAGGCTAGAGGTTGAGTCCTGCCCTGGCTGCGTATTCTCAGCTAAGTTTGATCAATTGAATTTCTTCTTAATATGGTCTCAGGAGCTAGTTCTCAGTAGGAATGAATAAACGACTCTCAGTCCCTCTCTAGCCGCAGTTCCCATTAGTAACAGTAAATTGTTTTCTGTCTGTAATGCTTATATGCATTTACCCCAGTCTCCCTCCCTTTTTTGAAGGAAACCGGTGGTCCTATAGAATCCTGGGGGTGGTCTGCAGACCTCCTCTTAGCTGCAGTTGCTCTGGTTCCTGTCTATGCTCCAACCAATTCATACCCAGCTCAATGCCACCCACAGTGTGCAGTTGCATGTGAATATCAGAAAAGTTCTCCAAAAGATGCCAGCTCTATCTTCCTTTGATGCAATACATTGGGTTCTTATGGGCCAAATACTTCCCTGACACACATGCAGTTCCCACTGACTTCTTTTACTCAGGCTGCTGACTCACAAACCCCAGCTTTACACTAAGTAGAGTCTAACCAAATTTTCAAAAGTATCCCAGACTACAGCTCGTCCATAGAAGTCATGTTCTTCAGTGTCTCCGTTAAACTAGTTGTTGGAGTCTGTTTGTCCCCAGAAGAGCTCCATATCCCTGTGTAAACACATTTTTATGGGTACACGATTGCAAAAGACTAATTGCATTAAATAGTTCTCACTGCCTGAGGATTTTTCTGTACTATGTCTACAAATTGTACATGTAGATATGAGCCATTTTCAAATTAACTAGCTCAGACACTGTTGTAAATTTAGCTGCATCAGCAGGACATTCAGTTTAATATGCAAAACTCCCCCAAATTTGGTAGATTATATAGTTTACCCATACCAAATTTTGTACCGGGTCAATTATACTCCTACCAGTACCTGAACTAGCCAGTTTAAAAATAAGTCAGCTTAATAAATGTGCATGAATTGCATTCATGGTACAGACCTCATTACACACATCTCCACAGACAGGGACTGTTAAAATCACGCAGTAATTTACAGGATTAAATCTTAATTATATCATAGCTGTTACACTACAATCACCATATGTGCAGGCTGTAAAGCCAGGTTAACAGAACATGACATGCACATGCCTGTGAATATTTGATTCAGTTTTTAATAACAGACATACTTTTTGTGCTAGGATTACAGTGATGAGCTGGTTGTAGTTCTGAAAGCAATCAGGAGCAGTTATTTAAAATTACTTTTGAAAAACACAGCATATGTTGGGCCCAAAGCATTTTATAAAGATGTAGAATAATAGAAATACTTCAAAACAATCTCTTCTAGACCTTTGCAAGCTTTTCTTTTCTTTTCATTATTTTTTTTTTAAATAAATAAATATGTAACTATGGAGCCAGTAGTGACTTGAGAATTTCCCACGTTGTGTATACACATTTAGTATTTTTTGCCAAGTACATTAATGCAGGATTATCCCAACAGCAAAGGCTACATTAAATTTTATATAGCAGAGACTCACAGAATTTGTACCACATCACTCATTCTGTAAGAGCCTGCAATTAATTTGTTGCAGAAGGGTAACAGATTATTCATCCAAGAGTGGTATATTTAGTACAGGCTGGAAAATCTGGTGGAAAAAAATAGGATTGGACTATTCTCAACTAGCTGTGCTAGGAGTGGCTTCATAAGATAAGATAAAACAAGACAAGGCAAGACATGACAAAATAAGGCAAGATAAGATAAGACAAGATAAGACAAGGCAAGTCAAGATAAAGTGCAGAGTTAGGATATGCTGGGGAGATTTGCAAAATCCCTTGTCACATCTCTGCTATGGAAATTTTGGGATGTAGTGCTGCCGTCATTTAAATTCTCTTTTGGTATTGAAGTATTCAGAATATCTTCTCAAATAGCCTGAAAAAAAAGCTGACAACAGTATTTCCAGTACTATCTGGCAATAGTAGCTTCTTCTCTATAATGTCCTTATTTCCTATTTTTTCATATCCTTTATTTTTTTGTTTTCCCCCCTTTTCAGCGCCATGTAATGCCACAAAGTGCGAACTTGCAAAATGTATGACTTCCCCCATCTGCTGATTGCCTTGTCACTCACCCATCAGAATCATAAGGCCTAAAGATGTGACAATCCCATAGTCACCTTACTCTGCCATATGTCCTGACACCACAGTGATAGAGCAGCTCTGCTAAAATCATCAGTGAAACAAACCAACTTCCTAGGACTGAGGATTTCACTGAAATAAGGGAAAGGACAAGATAAAACTGTTTCATCCGCACTTCCTGTTTATTCCAAAGTGTTCAATATCTGTATATCCAAACTTTTCCTCTAGCAAGTTACTATGTGAGACTTCTAAATCCTAACTTTGTATTTGGCTGTCCCGTCTTCAGAAAGAGGCAAATTGCCCAAATCAGGGCAATATATGCCAGGTACCAGTCTCACCAGAGCTGATGTGAGAGGATAATGAGACTTTCCTAGATTTCCCAGCGTTTTTCTCCTAATGCAGCCAAGTATGAAGTTTTGCACTATTCATGATGCAACAGCCCAGATGATTCATATTCAATCTCATGCCCACCAAGGCTACTCAGCCAGTTCCCAGCCTGCACCAATGCAAGGAGTCATTTTGTCCCAGATGTAGGACTTTGCACTTTTCTTTGTAGAATTCACAAGYTTTCTGTCAATCCAGTCCTTAAGCTTACCAGGTTCCTTCCAATATTTGCCTTCCAGTTTGCCATCTGGATTCCTCTAATTTATTAAAAGTCCTCAGATTTGCTAAAGGTGTGTATTCTGCCTCATTAGCTTTATACGGAGCATCAAACATTGCAACATGCACAAAAGGTAGGGGATGAAAAAAGGAATTCATTCAAAGGAATTCACAGATTCCCATGCAAGAAATATTTATATCACAATGTTCAGCCAGATCTTCTTCCCTCTTCATAGTCAGGCTGAGAGCCATGTCCTGCCTCTTCTTATACTTAGGCCAGTGTGAATAAGCTGTTCCAATATCTAATCATCCTCATTGCTAGGAAATTCTATCTTGTCTAAATTTGTTTAAGGAAATTCTTTTTATTCTTTTCCAGTTGTTCCAGATTTCAGTCTAAAGACTAGCTACAGTGTTACAGGAATTTCTATGAGAAATATACCTTAGATATGCAATTTTATTTTTTTCCCCAATTTTTTGAAATTTATACTTCAATTTTTCCGTTGTTCTGATTTCTTTTTTCTGAAGAGGAAATAAACTATTTGAAAAAGAAGGTGATGTTAGAGTTTTAGATCAGTTCCTCCATAAGACCATTCAGGCCATCTCCAAGACTGTGAGAACCTRTGTTTTATATGCTTACATATATCTAAAACAGTGATAATTATGCACAATGAAGTTGCCTGAATCTGCTATACACAGGCAATGGTGTATCTGAAATCTGTGGATACACTTTCAGTATGATCATTTAAGGAATTCCCAGGATTTTCCAGACATTTTGAGAAACTATTTCAGAGCTGGGGAGAATGAGATGWTGTTGTTAACAAGAACTAATTTAAGACTGCTGGATTCTCCTATGAAGAAATATAGTTGCAGTGAAAATACACTAACAAAAAGAGAACCTGTTTGTGTTTCTACTGTCAAATATTTATTTTTTTTTCTTCTTTAAGTATTTATTTTCCATGTCTTTTCAATGGATCTGGAATTGGTACTAATCGTTGATGAGAAAGTCAAAATGAAATGCCAGGTAGAAAAGGCAAAATAGCAAAACGGATTTTGCATAGATTTTCCAGCTGTTCTGTACCTCACTGGTGACACTCAGCAACCCTACATTAGTTAATACAGTTTTATGAATGTCTTGCATCACTGGGGTAACATAAAGCCACTGGAGYATATCTGTAACTCTGTTTCTGCAAATATGATTTAGGTATATTTGATTTTTTTGTTTTTGCCTGTATAACTCAGCAAAAAGTATTCTTTGACATTAGTGGAATAGTATTTGGCATATACATGGAATCCAAAGCATATTGCTGAGAGGAAAATTCATCTATCTGTAGCACTGGAATGAAATYTAATAGAACTACATGCAATTAAAACAATCTTTCTTTGAGGCTTTCTGTGAGATATCACAACATGTAAAATAAAAGTGTTTTTTTTTTTTTTGTCTCATTTACCCACAGTACTTAGTGAGGTACAGCAAATGCCCCCTGCCATACATTAGAAAAGCACTCACCACAACAAATCCCTAATTTTTAAAAAAATATAAATTTCCTTAACTTGTGCTCAGTGATGTCTTATATTGACATATTATATATGTGAACATTAAGGTTCACATGGACTCTCTCCTGTTTATAGTGTTAGGGAATTTGACTAGACCTATTTGTATTTTGAATAATACAAATTGCTAAATAATAATAAATAACCGCTAAATAATAATAAATAATACAATTGCTAAAATTCTGATAGCATTTTCTGTACTACCAGCCAAAAACCTCTGAGAGCATCCTGGAACTGCTCAGCACTCAACACCTGTCTTCTTTATTCTTTTTTTCTTTCTCCAAAAAATATTTTCAAGGTGTTATATCGTGGTAAAAAATAAGTTCTGAAAAYTGCTTTTCCTCGCTCTGCTAAGTTTTCCATCCTTCCCAAAATAACATTGCTCATAGGCACTCTCCTATAGGCTATTTTATGAAGAAAAGAGAATATTCTGCATAATATCTCACAGTCCCTTGCCAGGACCTACCTCATCAGTGGTGTCAAATCCTGGAGTTATTGTTAAATCCCTCTGCCGTCCTTCTGAGACCTATGTCCAGTTGTATCTCCCTTTACATGTGCTTCCAGGGCCACTGAGATTGCTTCAGCATCAATTAAAAAAAAATAAAATTAATAAAGGCAGAGGGACCTCAAACRTCTTCATTTATATGGGAGGTCTGAGCTCCCCCAGAAGGCCTATGAGACCTTGAACACTCTCATTTGGAGACAAAATTTGGCAGCTTGCCATCCCAAAAGGACATTGTCAGAGCCTAAGTTATGTACAACCTCGGCTGCTGTACAGATTTTTGAGAAATGATAACTATTAAATTGATAGTGTGAGTTCAAGCTTGGTTTGTTGTGGAATAAGAAAATTATTTCCTCTCTCTGATCCTATTTGGGGCTGTCTGCATTTGTGGTATTTGGTGGGTAAAGGTGTTAAACTGCTTTAGTCTCTGATCTCTTTGGAAAGCGCTGCTCTTGATGGCCAAGAATGCAAGCAGGTGGGCAGATATTTAGGTTCCTTTCCAAAATTTCCAGTTGCACTATTTTCCTCTAGTCAGGTATGAGGCTAACTCATGTACATAACATTTCCATTAATTTGTCRTCGTCCTTCTCTCAAACTATTCATTTAAGAATCATATTTTTGATTTATTGCACTGGTTCTATTTGTCTGGATCTCTTTTTTAAATACTCCACCTTGTTCTGTTGTTTATTCCCATGCCACCTATGAATTGACTCACCTGTTGTATGCTGAGAAGTCTGAGTTGATGATGAATACCAGTTCTGTAAAGTTGCTCAGAAGAGGCAAATTACATGGCCATTATAAGCCAGTTKCATGAAAATCCTTGGGTAAACATCATGTAAGTCAATGAACAGAGCTCCAAGTTGGCACGTTTTCCTTTTAGGTAATGGATRACCCTGCATACAACTACTAGAGTGTTCCCTCTGAACTAATAATRAGAAGGAAGCAAAGATCATACTTGGATTTAGTACAGCCAAGTGTGAGGGCAAGAGTTTTATTGAGGGAGTTCAAACAAAAGGCCAGGCATGACCACGATGTTATGCCTAAGGATTTAAATTTAGTTTCCTGTGTAAGCATGCAATGTCTGCCAAGAGACAAATTGTTTCCAGGGTAACATTTGAAAGGAGCAATCATATATCCCTTAGAGTTAGGCTGTTGAGGAGTTGTACAGTAYGACACCATTATGAGTTTGTGTGTGCATCAACCCTTAGGTGGGAACTATGCTAAGTGAGGCTAACTGAAGAGAATGCCATTCACAGTTTGTTTTTGTTTTTGCCTTTTTTTGTTTTGTTTCCTTTGTGTATTCTGCCAATTTTTTTTTCTCTTTTTTTTTGATTTTTAATGGCTGAAGTCATGACTATGGTTACTGGGGCTATAGCTTTGGAGAACAAGGACAAATGCTCAAATTAATGATGATTCATCATCATCATTTGCCATTCATTTATGCTATTGAAAGACCCCCAAAATATTGTATTGACAACTTTATGATCATTCTGTGAACATGAAAATAATTGCTGATACAACTTTTGCACTTGAAGTTGCTTTGTTGCTTTTTTTTGGGTTCTATTTTATGATGAGACTGTGGCTGTGTTTTTTTTTTTTTTCTCAGCTTAGTGGTAGTTTCAAATAATAAAATATTTAAAATAACTTTGAGCTGATCTGATTAAAGAGGTTTCTCTTTCAGATTTTTGGTTCACTGTAAAATTGCAAAAATTTAATTTGTTGTTGTACTTATTTCTTTGCTCTCTTTTAAGCAAATAGAAAGTACTTATCAAAATGAAACATCATTTTGAATGAAAATCTTTTGTCTAAAAATGTCAAAATGAAATCTTAAGAGTTAAAAACAAAAGAAAGCAAAACAACCCATTTTCCAGAATCAACACCAATTTAAAACCATTTTGGTTTATCAAATTTGTATCTTCTTGACAAACCAAAACAAACACAAAAATGCTATTTTATTCTTTTGGCCTAGATATAGTCAGAACAATGTGTAAGCTGACTAGTAGATCTAGACTATAGTATTGTGTTGTGTTTGTCCTGGGGTAAACACAAAGATATCAATTTTCAGGGTTGCATTTTTCTTCTGTTAGGGCAGAATCATTTCTTTCTTGGATGGCTGAGATAGCAGTGTGCAGATTTTAAATGTCAGCTCATGCTTTTGTGCTTAATAGAGCATGCTTATTTCTGACTTCTAAGGTTGATTTAGATTTTATTGAGGGAAACTTTTGTTTTGAACCAAAGCTAAGAAGTTGGCTTCCTTTTACTCAAAGCTGAATTACCCAAGATCATGATCTCCAATAAATACTGAGATAACTTCTGCTCTTTAGAGCAAAMGTGTTTAAAGGGCATAGCTGACTTTAAAAAAATCTTTTTTTTCAAGCATTTAGTTGAGATAACGGGATGTGGGGGAAGGAGGAACTGATTGTTTGTAGTTTTACGTCAGGAAGTCTAGCAGAAGCCACTGCAACATCTCATAAAACATTGTGCAGCTGTGTGCAGACCTCAGGGTGCACAGATGCATATGTATTATATTTCCTTGGAAGGGGCACAGGCTGAACTTTTTGATTTTGACACCCGACGGTATCCAGCAAAGGTGAGGTCTGCTACTTGTGCTTTAGGATTTAAAATTAAAACCGTGTGTGTTGTAGTGCTCACATGACATGTATAAATGYATAAATGAGGGCCATTAAGTGAGTGCGTTTACACATCATTTAAAAGAAACAACACACCTAACCAGATGGATGCCTAAAATGAGTAATTGTGTACTGTTATTTCCATAACCATTGCCCTTCCTGGTACACCCTCACTTCTCTGGTATGTCCATCACTTTGATTTGAGCTTCCAGACTAGGCCAGGACCTTTCTTCTCTATGTTTTCTGCGAAGCTATTGACATTATTATGTGCAACTGAGAGTGGGATTTTTCTCACCTAACTTTAGTCATCAAACACATAGCCATCTAGTCTAAGCTGCCAATTTGGCATCCTCACTAGTCAGTGGAAAGAGAAAAGATTTTCTAGAGTGTAGTTCTACCCATCTGAACAGAGGGGTTTTAGACAAATTCATATAGTCCTCTATATGCTCTTATGACTCCTTGCAAAGTTAAAAAGCAATCTGGACAACAAACTTGGATAAAGTACTAACTTCTGGATGGCAACAGTTCGTGAGATGAAAGCAAACTTACAAAATAAAATAAAATATATAAATAAAAAGGGTAGAAGAAGGAAAAGAAGAAGAAGGTAACATTCAGGAGTTATAGGAAAACATTGAAATCTTTTTACCACATATCTACATATAGCAATTTCTATAGCATTTTATTTGACTTTTCATAATTTTSTCAACAGTCCTGCATCTTATTACGGTTTCCAGTATGGCTGCTCAATTTAAAACAGGAAAATCAGGTCTCAAATCTTGAGGAGTACTCCAAAAGTCCAAATCTGGCTACATTTCGATAGAGGTACCAAAAGAAATTTGGAACCTAACTCACTTAAATCTTTATTCCAGTTCAGACCTTACACATTGGTTATAAACTCTAATATTTTAGATTTTTTTTGTTTTTGTTCTCGCAAATTGGCAAAATATTCCATGCAAATACCAGCCTCCACCCAGATAATTCTAGCCTATATGAAGTTGTCAAAACACATCTACTTCTTTGTTATATCAGCTTTCATTCTTTTTCCCTCTGCAGATGGCAAGAGAATAATAATAATAATGCCAGCTTTTCATGTAGCTCTTTTTTCCTTGGACTTCAAAGTATTCTACAAAGGTCAATATCATTATTCCTCATTTTACATATGGGGAAATTGAAGCATTTAGTTGTGAAGTGATATCCAAATATCGAACCAGAATACAAGTTAAAAACAGAAGCTGATACTCTTCTCAGTAACATTTCCAGCAGTTGAAGTGGGTCTTAAGAAATACCATCATGCTAGTAGCAGTGCATTTAGGAGTTCTGGCATACAGAAAACAAATCTGGAAATGTCATTCATTATTGTGTCCCATTTTACTGTCATGGTGCTTGCTCTTTGCCACATGAGTATGCCAAACAGCTGCACAGTGAAGTGTTGCAAGTACTGGACTGTTCCTCTTTCTTTTTTTTTTTCCTTTTTTTTGTTAAGGTGATGAAGAGAAAGCTGAATTTGTAATAACACAGGACATGTGTCTGTGTGCATGAGCAATGTGTGTAACATAGGTATGTATCTGTGTGTTATGTGCAGTTGTTTGGCTGTGGCTAAGCTGCATCTGTTAGCAATGAAAAATATGTGTTTTCTCACACACATAAAATTCTGGGCCACTAAAAGTTGAATATTTTCATCAGATCTCTCCCCATCCTGTAATTTATAATCAGTGGAGCTAGTGTGCTGTGCTCTGCAGCCATAAAACAGATAGAAAATAATCATGAAGGGAAAAGTTTGTAATGTTTGCCAGATGATAATCCAGAAGGTCTACATGCTCAGAATTCAGATCGGTGACCCCTGTTACCTTCTTCAACATCACAAGATGGAAATAGATATTATATGTGGGAGAGCAAGTCATCAGCAGTGCAATGGGAAAGATTTCTATTAAAGTGTGCAGACAAGATTTTATAATTAGGGTTTTCAACAATAATTTAATAATTAAGATTTATAATTAAGATTTTATAATTAATTAGAACATCCTAAACATATACTATGGGATACATGGAGGGAAAAGCTAGAAAGCGTGTCAGAGGACAGATGTGAGAAGATAAGGGAAGGCAATAACACCTTGCCATCCATCTGTGAAAAGGGAAAAATCTTGAATGAAGGATCCTTTCTAGACTTTCAAATATGTCGTATGTAATACACAGATTTGTACTTCTTGATTATGCTTTATGTACCCTAGGCACTCAGGAGTGTGATTCTAATCAGAYGGTGTGCAAATTGAAACATTTGACTGGAAATATTCTTCTCTTTTCATTTCATATAAATCTTGAAATATTCATTTCTTTTGACTTTAGTATTACTAGCACTGCAGAATATATATGCCTCTTTCCAGAACTCTCTAGCTATATCCATACTAGTAAGACCATGGACTTCCTCTGCGCCTGAGGCTGGTAGCATAAGGAGTTATTAATATCCCTCAAGCTTAAGAGGAGTGCAATGTCAACAAATTGCCTCTAGGGAATGGTCTTGGTYTTATTCATACTTTCAAACTATGCCAAGGAATTCTTTTATAAAAGGGTAAAAAAACAGGCCCTATTTAATTTACCTATTTAATAAATATACCCTAATTTGACGTAAACATTGTCTATATTGTTCCTACAATTATTTATGCACATTCATTTCTCCATGAGGAGGAAAAAGTAGTGAGGTGCTAATGAGTTTATGATAATAGTAATATGGTTAGTCTGGAAATCAAGCCAGAAGTCACAGAATTTTACTGATCAAGATAATATAACCAATTTTTTTTTTCAAACATCTGTCTTTTAAATTTATTTCATAAATTATGTAATTTATATGTAATTATATAATATATAATTTTAATACAATTATATAATTTAACTTATAAATTAAATTTAACCTTTGACTTATTAAGTTGTGATTGCAGTATCTAATTGCTCAATTACCTAAGGTTTTGTTGTCCTGGGCCTATATAATGAACCTGAACCAATTTATTTTGAAATTTAGGGGGTATTTCCCCTGATTTTGTTGCATTTTATGTCAACCTATATTTTGAGTTGAACCACTCCATTCTAACAAAATCAGTGGAAAACATTTCCTAAATTTCAATTTCTGAATTTGGTATAAAGACTGAAAATCATCATGTTGAGTGAATTATTTACAGACATACAAGCAAGTTTCTGACTGTGTCTACTTGACCTGAGCTCTGATCTGAGCTGCACAAAACTTGAAGGGTTTACATCCAAATTGTCTTTTCTTGTAGCATACCTTGAGTTCTTACAGCAGTGTCCAGAACTTTTGTCCCAAGACATATTGCCTTCCTCTTCTGGTAACATCACATGAAAACATACAGAAAGAAAAAGAACATAACATTTTCAGTCTATAGCATAATATGTTAAGAGAATCACTTGTATTGACATATGTGTAACTAGAGATGAATGAACAAATTCAGCTAAATAACAACCAGCCCCAACCTTTGCCCACTCAAAAAGTGACCCTAACCCAGATCTTTTTTTTCAATTTGGATTGGTTCAGAGAGATCAGCTGTCATGTCTGTCAGCTGTTAGCCAGACACCAGAGCAGACATAACTAATTAGGACATATTCCCTCATCTGGAGATTAAACATATTTTGTGTGCTCCTTGCATGTTCCCATAGTTTCAGCTTATATTAAAACCTTGTGATCTGAAAGCATTGACTTTCAGGAGCAAGTCAAAAGTAGCCTTTTTTTTTTTTTCTTGAAAAAACTTTTGTGTGTTGAGTTTGTATCAGCTAGATAATTTCTTAGCATATTTTATAATACTTTCTCCTCCAATAAAGCTCATCCTATAGATTTACTGACATCCACCCTCATAGAAGATCTGATTCTGGACTCACCACAAATTATTTCTTAGCTCTTCCAAAATTAACAAATTTATTACTAAATTTATTACTAAATTTTGTTCTACAACCATGGGTTTTCTTCAATTTTGTGTTAGCAGCAAATATTTGAGGATTTAAAGCCCTCCAAATATGCAAAACCTGATACTTTAGTGCTGTGMCATAAACCTGGGGGGTCTAGAACACATAGGATATCCTGGAATACAGAAAACCCACAGAAGTGGGTAAATTTACAGAATCACAGAATCACAGAATATTCAAGGTTGGAAGGGACCTCTAGAGATCATCTAGTCCAACCTTCCTGCTCAAGCAGGCMCACCTAGAGCATGTGGCACAGGGTGCCATCCAGGCGGGTTTTGAAGACCTCCAGAGWAGGAGACTCTACARCCTCCCTGGGCAGCCTGTTCCAGGGCTCTGTCACCCACACAGGAAAGAAGTTCCTCTTCACCTGGAGATGGAACTTCCTGTGCTCCAGCTTATGGCCATTAACCCTCRTCCTATCGCTCGCCACCAATGAAAATAGCTTGTYCCCTTCTTCCCTGCATTCTCCCTTCTTGAACATGTCAATCATATTCCCTCTCAGCCTTCTCTTCTCCAAGCTGAACAGGCCCARCTCACTCAGTCTCTCYTCATACGAGAAATGTTCCATTCCCTTAATCATCTTAGTTGCTCTTCTCTGGACCCTCTYSAGAAGCTCCACATCCCTCTTATACTGAGGAGCCCAGAACTGGACACAGTACTCCAGGTGAGGCCTCACCAGAGCTGCATAGAGGGGCAGGATCTCCTCCCTTGACCTGCTGGCAACACTCCTCCTGATGCAGACCAGGATCCCATTGGCCTTCTTGGCCACGAGGGCACACTGCTGACTCATGGTTAACYTGGTGTCAACCAGGACTCCCAGCTCCCTCTCCGTGGAGGTGCTTTCCAGCAGGTCGAGCCCTAATCTGTACTGTTGCCTGGGGTTATTCCTCCCCAGGTGCAGGACCGTGCACTTGTCCTTATTGAACCTCATGAGGTTCTTGTCTGCCCAATTCTCCAGCCTGTCCACGTCCCTCTGGATGGCAGCACAGCCTTCTGAAGTGTCGAGACCACTCCACCTAGCCTGTTATTGTCTGCAAACTTGCTCAGGGTGCACTCTGTGCCCTCATCCAGGTCATTGATGAGCAGGCTGAACAACACTGGGCCCAGTACTCACCCCTGGGGACACCACTAGCCACAGGCCTCCAACTGGACYCGGCCCCATTTATSACCACCCTCTGAGCTCTGCCATCCAKCCAGCCCTCGATCCACCGCACCRTGCACTCATCAAGTCCACTCTCCCGGAGCTTCTGTATGAGGATAGTATGAGAGATCGTGTCAAAAGCCTTGCTGAAGTCAAGGTAGACAACATCCACGGCTCTCTCCTCGTCCAGCCAGCTAGTCATCCCATCGTAGAAGGCTATGAGGTTCATCAGACAYGACTTCCCCTTGGTGAATCCATGCTGACTGCTCCTCMACACCTTCTTCTCCTTCATATGCCTGGAGACTCTCTCTAGGATGAACTGCKCCATCACCTTTCCAGGGATGGAGGTTAGGCTGACTGGCCTGTAATTGCCCRGTATTAGGTAGGGTATTAGGTAGTGTATCTGAAATTTGAGTTTGCTGTATGTGAAAGGCAGAGTATGAAACTTCCTAGTCTGTCAAAAAATAAACACTTGTGCTGATATATGTATTCTGCACTTGCCATAACTSTAGCTTGTGAGTGACTTTTGACCGTTAATTATTTTCTGCCCAGATTTCCATCTTGTTCCACAATAGTCAGGCACTGTGCTAATGTATTTGGGTCAAAGTATAYTTACTGTGTACTCTGATGCAAGAGTTGTTCAGAATTTGAGGAAAAGTTAATATAATGGAGGTCAGGATCTCAGTAGGATTCAAAAACCTGATTAAACCTGCTTACGGATGAAAAGACCATAGTGCAACTTTTTGATAGGAAGACTATAAACTCGCACATTCCACATGTGTTAGTGAATGACAGAAGAGAGATCTGAAGAAATGAATATTTCAGAGGAATTAAGTATCACGTGCTTAGCTGCTTATTTTCCATATGTATTGGGCTCCTAAAAATCAGTTTAAATTGATCCTTTAAATACTCCTAAATATCACATATCTATTCTCAGAGATGAATTAGCCATTCCATATTGAGAAAGGTAACTCTCTAATGTCTCAGTGAGAGGATGCACAATTTCTGCACAAGTTATTTTATTTATTTATTTATTTATTTTCTGATGCCAAGCTTCTTTGAACTGGTTATATGTAAATAATGGTTTTATATGGACCAGGCAACATTTCCACAATCCATGTATCAAAGCTGCAAGAAAACTGGTATGTCCTTATAGAAAACTTTCTAACAAACTCTACATATTTCGTTATTCTTTGTACAAATTCAACTCAAATTTCCCTATGCTGCATCAGTCATTATAACAGTAATCAGCTCATATTGAAACCCCCTGCTTAAGGATTTAATGGCATGTTATTAACTAGAACTGGTCTAGCAGAACTCAAAATCTTCTACTCAACAAAGGAGTCACAGCTGCTGAATGGGCATAGTTTTCACTGTTTCCTTCAAAAGACTTTTTATACACTTCGCATGCTAAAAAATGCTTATGAGCATCTTCTAAACAGCTTCTCTGTACTTTGGGACCAATTTCACCTGCTTTAGCCACATACATAACAAGGGAATCATGGCATACTTAGTGCCTAATTTGCTGGATTCTATCTTTCAACTGAGATGTGTGAAATCTTCTGTGATTCCTGTGCTATATATTACCACAATATTTAGCAGCATGTCAGATACTCTCGTGTATCTCTTAGGGCACTGGACACTCACATTTATGAGCTGAGTTTCACTCAAACCACAGTTGGCTGAACGTGCTCTAATGACTGTGTGGACTCCATTTTCATTGACKGTTGTTGGAGCTTAGAGACCTAGCCCATATTCTGGCAAGTAAACTTGGAAGCTTAAATATCTCATCTAATCTCTCAAAGAGAAAAGACAAGACCTTTCTACCTATCCAGATATTACAACCTAAGATGGTGAAGCTATCTATTCAACAGTCTCATAGACTGCAGAAAGTCAAGCTTCAAAATAGTGAGTCATAGGTGGATGAATACTCACTCAAACTACCTTATCTGAATCTTTGATGAAACTGCACAGACTASAGGATATGAGATACTGCTTTATGTCTGCTTCCCACAAGTAGCTAGGTAAGGTACTGGACCTGCAGCTCAGAATTCAGTGGAGCCACTACTTTGGTGTCAGTGGACCAGCTTGAGACCTTATAGAGGAAGAAATACTCTAAACCCTGCAAAATCACTCTTCTGGATCAACTAAATGGAATATACTTGGAAATGAGTAGGTATCTGACCTGAAGAGCATCAACATATATTGTACTGAATGCTTATTTTCACTGACGTTATGCATATTGAATCAGCTATAACGAGAAAATATATTATAAAAAGAGATGGAAATATGCCAGTACTTTCTGTGTGCAGCATATTGCATACTCAGCACCACACAGGTTTGAGTATCTGTGTCTTACACCAAATTTCATTTGAAATATGGGATTATCAGTACTCCAAAAGAGGAATTCAGTACACAAATTAGTCTTTGTACATTCTATGTGATGAATGGGTAAGGCTTATCTTGTACTGAAGCAGAGTGAAGAGACTGAAAAAACAGCCTGATTTAAGTAGTACTGTCTATAGTAAATGCTATAGATAGTATAGTAATATAGTAGTTATATATAATAATAATAATATTATATAATATATATAATAATAATACTATATAATTATAGTATTATAGTAGTGTAGTAGTATAGCAGTATCTATAGCAGTATAGATACTATAGATAGCATCTATAGAATCTATAGATACTATATAGATACTATCTATAGTATCTATACTGCTATAGATATAGTAGTATAGATAGATAGTACATCATCTGCTGATGATACTGGACTAGGAGTAGCTGATACCCCAGAGGGCTGCGCTGTCATCCAGAGGGACCTGGGCAGACGGGACAACTGGGTGGAGAAAAACCTCATGAAGTTCAACAAGGGCAAGTGCAAGGTCCTACGCTCAGGGAGGAATAAGCCCAGACACCAGTACMGGCTTGGGACTTACCTTCTGGAGAGCAGCTCTGCTGAGAGGGACCTGGATGTCTTGGTGGATGACTAATTGACCATGAGACAGCAGTGTGCCCTGGTGGTCAAAAAGGCCAATGGGATCCTGGGGTGCATTAAGAAGAGCATCTCCAGCAGGTCGAGGGAGGTGATTTTCTCCCTCTACTTAGCCCTGATGGGACCACATCTGGAGTACTGTATCCAGTTCTGGGCTCCCCAGTACAAGAGAGATGTGGAGCTTCTAGAGAGAGTCCAGCACAGGACTAYGAGGATGATTAGGGGCCTGGGAACATCTGCCCTTTAAGGAAAGACTGAGAGAGCTTGGCCTGTTCAGCCTCAAGAAGAGAAGGCTGAGAGGGGATCTGTATACAAATACCCCAAGGGAGAGAGTGAGGAGGAGGGGGCCAGCCTCTTTTCAGTGGTGGCCCCTGATAGAACTGGAAGAAATGGCAACAAACTGAAGCATCAAAACTTCCACAGGAACTTAAGAAAATATTTCATGATAGTAAGGATGACAGAGCCCTGGAACAGGTTGTCCAGAGAGGTTGTGGAGCCTCCTTCTCTGGATATCTACAAAACTTGCTTGGATGCAGCCCTGTGCCATTTGCTGTAGGTGACCCTGCATGGGCACTAGATGGGTTGGACTAGATGATCTCCAGAGGTAATTTCCAGCCTTAAGGATTCTATGATTCTATGATTTTCAGTTCTATCAAAATGCATGGGAAAATGGAGCTGACCTTCTGAATTGTTCTGAATTGTTAGTAGGACAATCTTTGTTACCAATTTCATATATCCGGTTTCCCTCCTAATGATTTAAGTATGAGGAATGTCTTAAAAAATTGTAAGTTCTTTATAAGCAAAGCCATAATTTGCTGCATAGTTGTATGGTCCATGCACTCTGTAAAGCCACTCTGTGATCCATTCAAATCCAAAGCACTTCTATCCATCAACAGAACTGCAAAAAGGGTGAATATTGATATCAGTGAAGCATTTCTTATTCAAAAAAAAAAAAAAAAAAAAAAAAAAAAAAAAAAAAA